>NW_026623388.1:272525-283681 GCF_030028575.1 Malurus melanocephalus | reverse complement strand
AGAGAGCAAGAGGACAGAATGAACAAATGACTTCCCATCAGTCACAGGAGGGAAGGTGAAACAGATGCATCAATGCAGGTCTGCCAGGCTTGGAGTCAGTAATCCCACTGTAGGAGAAGCCATCCTCTCTGCAAGGGACATCATGTGATGCTGATTGAACATCCACACTGGAGAACACCTGCATTTTATAGTGTGCCATGGCAGATTTTTCTACCTGGCTTTTATCACAAAAGCTTGATTTTGAGGCCTTTGTTCCCTTTATTATTTGGTTTTTGATTAAACATCACCCATTGTTATACATTCTGAGAAATGCTGGCCCTGCAGCGATTGTAAATCGATAGCTAGATGTAGAGGAATAGGAAAGGAAAGGGGAAAAAAGAAAAGGAGGAAAGTTTCTTASAGTTAAGTGAGAAAGAAACTTAATAAAAATAGGTCAGGCAATTTCAGGCCTTTCTCATATGAAACAAATGGGCTAATCTTAAGCAGGAGTCACACATCAGGATCTTCAGTGTATCTGGGGCTCATCAGGAAGTGGCATACAAGTAACAATATAAAAATCCTTTTGCACTGATATCAGGAAGTTTGCAGGATAATAGATTATCCTGCAAAGAATTTGTATTACGCCTGTCTTTTTTTGCCTAGGATTGAATAAATATTGCAGAAATTAAACTGATATGTTATCCAGGTCATGTACTCAGCAGTGATTAAACTGAAGAAGTATATATGAAAAGAYAGATTTTTTTGTTAAAAATCTATAGAATGGTAATATAAGTGGATAACAAAAGAAAAACAGAAGGTAAGGGGTTTTTTTCACCTCAAAGGACAATCATCTTAATTGTGTAGTTTCTGGAAATAAAACCTACCATAATGTAATAAAACTATCTTCGAAGCAACTCACAACTCACAACTCACAACTCACAACTACAAATTGAAATCCTACTGGAACTCTTACTTATCTGTCTGCTGTAATTAAATTCATTATGCAATCTTGGGGGGGTGGAATTAAAAAAAAGGAAAGTATTTTAAATACAGAAGGGGAAGAAACTTCCAGATTCAGATATAAAAGCAGAAGACATTCAAGTGGCACAAAGTTACAATTCAGGAAAGATTTTGCTAGCTGTATTTGGATCACAGCTATAGCAACTGTTAGCATGTGTCACTGCCTCTAATGGTATATGGGTTCAATCAGAGCACACAGAATACCAGATGGGACCGGAGGAAGCTGTCAGCAGAAAGAAACTATGCTCTCTGATTTTTGCATTCCTGTGCAAAAAACCCACTATTGTCAATTGTTTTTATCTGTAAAACCAAAGCTTTTGTTATAAATCTTGGCATGGTCTGGGATTACAGAGCCAGCAAGCACCAGATGGCTGAAGAGATTCAGGCCAGGTCTAGAGCCACCTGCCAGCCTTGTTCCTGCAATCAGGAGCAGGCAGTAATACGATCCATGTTCAGCTCGTCTGGGTGAGCAGATGCTCCTCACGTGCAGACACACTAAGTACACTGGCAAAACTGCAGCATGACTGGTAGACAGATGCCTGGTGAAGGTAAGCGAGAAGATTGTTCAGATGAATGCAAAGCACAGAGTTGTTGGAATGGAGAACAGTTGTAATCTGCTGTGCTGGCTTTGACTGGGATAGAATTGGTAGCCGGTATGGGGCTGCCATTTGGATTTGTGACCAAAACATTGCTGGTAATGCAGGGATATTTTAATTATTTACACATTATCAAGGACCTTTCTGTTTCTCTGTTTGTCGCACCAGCAAATAGTCTGTGGGTGCTCAAGGAGTTGGGAGGTGACACAGCTGGGACWGTTGACCCCAGGTGACCAGAGAGATATCCCATAATGGATGGCATCATATTCAGCATGCAAAGCTGGAGAAAGAAGGARGAAGGAGGGAACATGTTTGGAGTGATGGTGTTGGTCTTCCCAGGTCACTGCTACACGTGCTGGATCCCGGCATTCCTGGGAATGGCTGAACACCTGCATGCCCATGGGAAGCAGTGAATTAATTCCTTGTTTTCCTTTCTTTGTGTGTGTGGCTTTTGTTTTACCTATTTAACTGTCTTTGTCTGAACAACAGGTTTTCTCACTTTTTTGATTCATTTATCTATCCTGCTGGTGGGGGGGAGTGTGTGGGGCTTGGTAGCCGGCTGGGCTTAAACCACAACATCTGTGATCAAAAATTAACCTTAGCATGCACATTGTTTTAGATGGTAATGAATATCAACACCATGTCAAGATTACTTTGCTTTTCAGTAGGCAGCTGCTAATATGAAATTTTGTCTTTGCTCAAGCAGAAAAAGAAATCACATTGACCACTGAGAGAGCTGGCCTTTCCCCACAACTTTGAAGCATAAATTTCTAAGGGACAGAAGAAAGATTAAAACCACTCCATTGTGAGCACMCTAATGATCCTGTGAGAATTTTCTGCTAGAACTTGGAACTGAACTGGGGTTACCAAAATCTTGTTCTAATATCCTCAGGAAAGGCTGGTTGGCCTCATCTACTGACATGCAAATATGTTGAAATGACATGTATCCTTCATCCTTTTTGTGTTCTTGTGGTTCTTAATTCCATTATTTGTGAGGATTATTTCTCTTTAATGGAAACAAACATCAAAACTGAAATTTCTCTGAGACTTAGGTTCCTGTGTTTTGCAACTACATACCTTCAGAAGTGATAAATGCCAGTAGAATGAGCTCTCCTTTCTCTGCAATATGTCATGCAGTCCATTCTGTAGCTGAACATTTCTAAAGAAATTTAGCTTTTCCTTGCAGCTTTCTTGTCTCCTTCACAGAATCTCACTTATTCCCTGTCATGGATTGCTTTTAGGAGATCTTGTGGGAAAGATGCAATGAGGATGCCGAAGATGATGGGAAAAAAAAAAAAAGTATTGAGTGCCAAAGAAAAGCACTGAGATATTTGAAATGATCCTTTAACCTTTTTGTGTTTATTTATCAGAATCATATAATTTTTCAAGTTGTAAGTTCTATTTTGTAGAAGGGACCCTTAAGGAACACCAAGTCCACCGCCCTGCTCCTAACACGACTACCTTAAAACTAAATCATACGATTAAGAGCAGCATCCATACAAGTTTGGGATCATTTCACTGGAGAGCCTGYTCCAGTGAGTAACCATCTCTCCATGAAGAACCCTAGTATCCCATCTGAGCTTCCCTGACACAGTTCAATTCTATTTCCTTGTGTCCCATCACAGGTCATCTGAGGGAGATCAACACCTCTCTTTTTATTTCTCTTCTGAGGGAGTRGCTGACTGCAATGAGGTCACCTCTCAGACTTATCTAGTCCAAATTGAACAAACCGAGTGTCTYCAGCTGCCCCTCATAAATCTTGCCTTTGAAAGTTTTCATCATCTTGGCCCCTCTCCCTTTGATACAATCTGAGAGTGTGGTGTCCTCATATTTTGGAGCCCAAAGCTGCACACAGTATTTAAGGTGAGGCTGGACCTGTGCAGTGTAGAGTGGGATAATCACCTCCCTCATCCAGTTACTGATGTTGTATTTGATGTGCCCCAGCATATGGTTGTCTGTTCTGGATACCAAGGCCCACTGTTAATTCATGTTCAACTTGCCATTGACCAGCACCTCCAGATCTGTTTCTGTAGGGCTGCTCACTGGCTTCTTGACCCCMAACTTGTATACATAACTGATTTATCTATCCCAGGTGGAGAAACTAGAACTTGCTTTTGTWAAATTTCATACAGCCGGTGATTGCTCAACTCTCCAGTCCATGCAGATCTCTCTTTAACATCTCTCTACCCTCGATGGAGTCCACAGCTTCTAGTTTAATATTATCAGCAAATTAATAGTGCATGCATCCAGGTAATTTGTAAAAATATTAAAGAACACTGGTGTAAAACTGAGCTTTGAGTAACCCCACTTTTGTCTGGCTGCCAGCCCTGATCCAGTGCCATTTAGGATATTTCTTTGACCCTCACCTGTCAAGCAATTGCTCACCCAACTAACACAAACATTGAAGTGGCACATCCAGACAACAGCAAGGCATTTGTTTGAGAGGMTTCTGAATGCAATAGGCAGAAAGAAGTGAGGCTGCTGCAACCTCATGTCCCCAGGTCAAGTCAGAAGGATGAGGACAAACCTGGATAGGCACAGTCACACTGATCCAAATATGCCCAAATATAGGCATGAATTAAGGCAGACAAAAACACTCATACAAATAGTGGTGGCATAAAAGGATTAAACTTATCACCTTCTGTGGCAATTCATGGTGAACATTAGTGAGAAACATAAACGTATATAACATGTGAGTGTCCATATTTTGTGTGTAAGTATGTCCTATCTACTAAGAGCAGTGCTGTCCCAAGCCACTCAGCCTGTCTAGCAGCTGCTTCCCCCTGCAGCTCTCGCACCGCATCAGTCTCCCTGCTATTCATCTTGGATTTATGGCCACTCCAATAACTGCCTCCCAAGCCACTCATCCTTCTCTCTGAGTATCCCAGCTTGATCCTGGCTGGCTGTCATGCACTGTCATAAATACACAGTGTKCACATGCTCTGGTCTCTCTGACAGCACTGACAGAGAGGCCCTGAGGTCCTGATCTCTGGTCCTGTGCTAATTGCCAGCACTCACACACCTGTACTACGTGCACAGCAATAGAGAGTCCCTCACTCAGGAAAACAGGTGGAAATGGCAATTGATAAGAAAACAGGATGGACTGTTTATCAGGCATAGAGCACACCTGGACCAAGATATTTCCCAGTCATCTGTTTATGTGTGATGAGCCCCTTTCATAATTTTATCCCTTTGCCCCATGTTTCTTCCTTGCCAAACACTTTGACCTTTCTTGCCTGTGATTCTTCCTGATTTGGCACCTRGACACTATTGCTCAGGCTCTCCTAGGACAAGCCTATAAGCAGCTGGGGCTTATGTCTCTTATTGGGGATCCCCCACTTGTCACTGTGCCTCTATACTCCTTTTTGTATGAGGATTCACCTTAAATCATATAAAGACACYTTTTCAACTTAAAAAGTATAGGGTTCTGTCTATAATAATGGTTTGACAAGCCCAGACTAATWCACTTTATAATCCTATAATCATTTTACATAACTTATCATGGTACCTGTCTTTCCAAGCACTGTTAAAAAAAAAGCTGCTATTTTCTCTTAAAACTAGCTCTATCCACTCTTGGTAGGAGATGTGGGAATACTGTGGAAATACCTAGAAGTACTCTTTAACTTAAACCAGCRTAATGCATTGAATTTCATTAAGAAACACACTTGTGCATGTATGTGCTAATGTCCTTCAATAAACAGCTGAAATGTATGACCGTAATTCTCTTGTGCATTACATATCAGCAAAAACCATAGCACTGACTCAGTAACAGGTTCATAAGGGAGARAAGTTAGAAAATCTTATTGAGTTGTGTTTGCAACTCAGAATTAAGCTGTGGGAGTCTCCACCCATTCTTATCTCCTGCAAAAACTGGAGATGATGGATTATCCTAGCCATGCATTAATAACAGAGGTAGAAAATATGCATATATTCCATTAAATTAATAATCTTCTTTCCACCAGAATATAATTCAGGAGGATGAATGTCCTGTCCAGTCAAATGAGATATCATTTACAAAGCTTCTTATGTATCCTATCTCAAGGGACGRGGCTGTTGCATTGATTAAGACTTAAAATATTTAAGTACAAAGACAAATGCATTTCATGTATAATTTGCATTATCACGACTTAGAGAAAATCCAGCCTTGCRTGTTTTGCCAATGCAGACTAATTTTAAAATTTTCATTTAATTATGTGATTATTTTAAAAATTAAAAAAACATTTCTATAAGTTCATATCAAACAAAAAGGGGCCATTGGCATCTTATACTTTAGACAATCTATGGATGTTCACACGTTTTGTACTGTAATATACCCAAAAGTATTTAAGACAATGGCTCTGCACAATATAGGTGATRCATAAACCAGAGAATGAAATTCTGACTCCATTGACACCTGCAGGGAAACTGCTGGGTCTAGAAGAGCTGASGCTCTACCCAAAACATTCCAGAGTGACAGAATCTCTTTAGGGTGGCAGTTTTTAAAGTATCATATGCAAGTCATCACCACACAGTCATATCCTTGTCTACTTTTTTTATAACAGGCATCRTTTTTTGAAGAGTACCAGAAGGTAACAGAGAGGAAGGAGCACCAAAGCGTTTATTGAAACTCTCCTTAGTGTCCCTAGAACCCTCTAGGCTTTTTAATAATGCAGTGCCATTCTGACAACAGAAAATTTTAGAGAATTCACAGACCCTTCTGTGACGTGTCACAGTTCCTATGGGCCCTATACATGTCAGAAAGCAGCTTACACAGAAGCAGCCAATTAGARAGTCATGCCCAGCTTTCATCTTTACTGCTTTTCAAAACTTCCCCAAGCCAGTCTCAAATCTGACTTCCCCTCAATTTACAGAAATACATGGTCTTTTATCAAAAAGCCTGGCCTAAAAGATAGCATAAAATAAATTTTACCCAGATGCCATCCATACTGTTTCCTCCAGGGAGAAAAAAAAAAAAAAAAAAAAAAAAAAAAAAAAAAAAAAAAGAAAAAAAAAAAGGTTAAAAAAATATAAGTTATCAGAATTGTGTAGCCTCATGGAAATGTCTCATAGCTTCTCACCGAATTTGGTGTCTCTCTAGTTACTATGAAGAAAATTAATTCTCTAACATATTTTTGARTAACAAAAAGGGACTTCATATTTCAAGAGGTGTATACAGCAAGTGATTATGTTTCTATTTAATTAAGGTTATTTTCCATTAGAAAATGGATAGAGCATAGAATGTCACCATAATTAAGAAAATAAGTGCATCACACTCATACATACTAGTCCCAAAGCAATATTAGTGAATTTTAACAATTTTTTGAGAACCTTCCTGCRACTGGACTAATAACACCTTGTTTAATCTGTGCTTCTGGAAGTCAGTAGAGCAGTGACAATTTTTACTAGCTGGGAACGTGGTGCAGTGTGTTTCAAGTTACTGCTTTCTATATCTTAACTGGTGCCAAAACATTTCTATCAAGAGCTATTTCATGGAGTCTGTCTTTTAGGAAAATATTCTTGGTTTCTATAACTTTCTTTATAGATGCAAYGTTGATCAAGCTGTATTATTTATTCTGTCTCATTTTTGCTTGGGCAATTTTGAGTTCATTTTCCTTGATTTTCTTAATCATCACAACAACTTTTTTTGAATGCTTCTTTTTTTTTTATTCATGGTGGCACACTTGTGTCATGATCATCATGTTGACAAAATGGGCCAAAATGTGATACTTGTGAAAGATTCGTTCCATGTCCTGAGAACCCCAGTGAATGAGAAAAATTTCTGTTGAAATTATGGCTTTTCTATATATCAGAAGATGTTTCTAAGGCAAAACATCAACAAAGTGATTTTGAGAAGATGCTGCAAATCACAGATTATGCTACACAACTTCGTACAAAAGGCACTTCTGTCTCCACCATCAGCATGATAAAATTAATGGAACAGAAGGGAGAACTATGTACATCTTGAAAATTTTACAGTAGAATAAMTTGCATGACATGGTAGTCAAGCAGTAAGTAAAACTTTTCAAAGAAAATTTTAGACTTAAAAAAGTTTGGACATGTATATGAAATTAATACTGCCTATACCTATATTAACAAATACAGTTATACACTCAATAATTCATATTTTTACTTTTTTTCTCCCCTACTCAATTCATCAGGGAGCAATCAAAKGAACAACCTGTGTGTCTGACTGTTACATCCTACAGATTTCAGCCAAATTGAGTATCTGAGTGAAAAGCGAATCCCTACCRGTTTAATGGAAAAGGACAAATTAGTAGAGAAGTAGGACCTAGAAGTGCCCCTTTATATGGAAAGATCACTATACAAGTTTACCCATCACTAACAATGGAGAATCTGCATATCCGACTAACTTTGAGAAAAATTTGGCTTCTTTTGCCTTTCTGCCTACTGAAATGTTCATTGATTATTTGTTTCAATATCCTTGAAAGAAGGAGATTTAAACTCTAATGTTTCATTTTTCATTTCATTCTATTTTTACCACCTGCCAGCATTTCYTTCTCTCATGCTGTTTGGGATTATTTCCAAATCAAAACATTCTTTGAGATTCTAAGGGAATGGCATTTTAGGGACCTATAGGCTAATAACTAAGCTCTTGTGTAGACAGTCCTGTGGTAATTTAAGGGAAACAGCGACAATGATTGAGTTGTGATTTATCCTTTAGATGAATGGCAATGATAGTCCCTGTGCTAATACAAACAAATCTCACTGTCTGGGCSTCTGCCTGTGTTCACAAATTAGTCTTTATGGATTTTCTCTCATAGGAAAGAATCATAGAAATTTTTTGATTGGAAAGGACTTTAAARTTTACCTGGTTCCAACCAACCTGGACAGTGTCACCTTCCACAAGACCAAATTGTTCAAAACACCATCCATACTCAAGGACTATGAGTGATATAGCGCTTAATCACATAAAGCATGAAAAAAAAAAAAAAAAAAAACTTTAAAATGGTAGCAAGAGGGAATTTACGTCATTTGTCTGTCCTAATTTTACCTGTGTTGATTCTCAGAAATTTTATTCATCTATTCTTAGAGACCTTCAGCAGCAGAGATTTTACAACCTGTTCTTCCTCTTTTTATCTACTGTGCTAAATAACTTGTGAAATTATTTCTGAAGTGAGCATCCACACAGCAATACATATGCTGGAGAGTCTTACCATTTCTGTCTTTCAATTATTTGCTCAACAGAACTGAGTTACTGATTTTACGAATATATTCTTTCTGTTGGGGAAAAAAAGTATTCTTTAAAGTGAACAATAATGAGACAGCTATTATATTGTTGTAAGTCCTGAGTAGCTCCTCTAAGTTTGCAATCATAGAATAATAGAATATTTAAGGTTGGAAAAGACCTTTCAGATTATCAAGTCAAATTATCAACCCAGCACTACCATCACATTAACCATTAAATCATGTCCTCAAATGACATATCCCCATGCTTTTTGAATACTTCCTCTAATTCCTAAAAAATTCCTTCCTCTAAATCCTAAGTGATTCCACCCCTTCCCTTCTCAATCTGTTCCAGTGATTTGCAATCCTGCTCATGAAGAATTTTTCCCTAACATTCAATCTAAACCTCACCTGCTGAGGCCATTTCCTCTTGTCCTGTCACTTGTTACTAAGTAGAAACTGACTCCCACCTCACCACAAATTACTTTCAGGCATCTCCAGAAACTGGTCAGGTCTCCCCTCAGCCTCCTTTTCTCCAGTTAACAGCCCCAGCTCCCTCAGCCACTTCTCATCAGATTTGTGCTCCAGACCCTTCACCAGCTTCATTGCCCTCCTCTGGACTCGCTCCAGCGCCTCAGAGTCTTTCTTGTGATGTGGTGAACAGATACAATGACTCACTGAAGTACAAATGAGAAAATATTGTGGCCTGAAGCTCCAGAATGTCAAATTTCTTTGTATGCAAYTATTTGAATGCATGTTAAAAAAGCATGTCAAGAAGTCATAATTGATATCAAAGTGCTGTTTTTCACCTAATTTACCTCACTTTAGCTATTTACTATGAATGTCTTATCTGTGGGTACTTATATTTAGAAAAAAAATAATTAGAAATGTAGATAAAAGCTGCACAGCACTCACATTTGGGGAAAAAWTACATTCAACCTGCATTTGCTTTAGCCTCTGTGGGACACTGAGACACTTGTCAAAACCCARCAGGCATACTGAGCTTCAATGATTCATAGGATTTAAATTACTTGCTCTGGGGGAAATCAAGTGTGCAGGAGACCCCACCATCTAATTAAAGGGAACTTTCTCCTTGATCATCCTCATGTAAATATGTAATAAGCCATCAGACTAGAGTCATTTTGTTTACACATCATCTGCCAGTCAGGAAGATCAATGATGAGAACAAGCACTTWATATTTATCTGCTGAATATGTTGCAGATCATCTAAAAGATTTCTTTATGAAGACTTGGATCCCCATATGCAGGCTGAGAAGCCTGGAGCAATTCTGAATTCTCTTAAGATACCATTTTGAACAGGGAGATAGATGCTCAAGTTAAAATGCTCTAAGAAGATTAATTTTGGACATAAACTGTTTTATTCTGTGGAACTCTTATTGTTGTAGTCCTGCTTCTTTCCAGAATCAGATATCATAAAAAGTATTGCTTTATGCACAACCATACATGTAATAAAGACTTTATCTTTAGCACTCCAYTTTGAACATGATGCTATCAGCATCAGCCATTGAACTAAATGAAAGCAGACTGCTCTCCAGCCAAATGAGGTAAAGCAAATGATTTTACAATATGTCAGGGCAGTAGGATCTGTTCTCAAAGACTGCTGCAGTAAAAAAGAAAAAAATACATTGATTTCATAACTCAGCAGAACTGTATGTGTTAGCATATTTGCCTATGTTTGAAAATTGTGGCTTTAAACTCCTTGAAAACAGAACAAAATATTTTTGTGATCGGTCAGGAGGAAAATAGATCTAATGTAGAATTTTATACATTTCTCTTCTTTTATTCATTTCTTATTTTTGGGAATTGCTGTACCTAGAGCAATCAACAGCTAATATTCATTTACTTTTGATTGCTTCTGYAACTACCTTCCTATTTCAGTTTATTAGTTAAAACTTTATTTGTGATTTTATCACCATCATCAGACTTCAAGCTGGTTTTTGATATTCTTCCCTACTTTTTATATTCTCCTTTTCATATAAACAGAAGATTTTCTCTTTTCCATTACAGCCAGAATTTTCTCAAAGGCATGGAAAACCAATAAGTGAGATCCCTTTTTGAAGAAACTACAAAGGATTATATGAAGTATGAATGATACTAATTAGATCCTGTAACTTTAAAACAGTTTGAAAATCCATGAATTTCTAAAGGCAAAATAATCTCCTTTCTTCCTAGTCTGACTTTTAACCTACAGTGATTAGTCTTTATTCTCTGTCTGTGACCAAAGAAATAAGTTCAGATGAATAAACACAGTATTTAGCATTTTTATTGTTGAGAACTGCCAGTTCTTTGATGTACTCTATTATTAATTTTTTTGCTTTGATATTAGCAAATGTGATTCTTACACAAAACCTCTACTCCTGTTCTATATATCTTGCT
>NW_026623388.1:262590-271578 GCF_030028575.1 Malurus melanocephalus | reverse complement strand
CTTATTGTTCATTTTTCCCCTTAGGTACTGGATCAGGCTCAGAAGGTAGATGGGAAGGCATCACGACCCATTGCTTCATGCTGACTGCTGCCAAGCATTGATTGAATATAATTACTTTTCTCCTTCAAGTTAGATTGCTGACATATTCCTAACATTTTGCTCACTTCATWCCACTTCAGAACGATCTGTAGCACCCAAATGCATGAGCTCAAACACCTTCCAAAATGTGTTTCTATTTCAAGCTGCAGTCTGAAGTGGATGAACACCAAAAGAAAGAGCAGCATTACCGCAGCACTTCTCACACTGTATCTGAGCTGATAAAACYTGCTGAAAAAATGTACAGCCTTGATACAATATCACACAGGATTATCCTTTACAGCTCAAAATATGTCTGAGTGCATCTGCTAAATGTGCTAAATTTCAGGCACAGAGTCATTAATTTCCTGACTCTTAATTCTAGCTTCATTCTCAACCGTGTCTTCATTAGTGGCTTCTTGCTGCAGTGACATGTTGAGCCAAACTTAACCCTCTCTTAGCTCACCTCTTTTGATTTTGGATCTTCTCATATTCTGTGTCTGATTGACTTGGTCAAAGTACCACTTTGACTYTGGTATACCAGTTCTCATTTGCTGGTCTAAAGGAGTCTTCTGAAGTCCCTGTTCTTGTAGCAGCCTCCTTGTGCATGAATAGTTCTGGAGGAAGTTTTGACTCTTCAAATGATTCTTCAAAGCACTGACTTGTGCTGAGTCCTGCAAACTTCTGATAACCTTCCCTTCAGGGTTTCATTTTACTGTAGGCTTTTTTGATGCCTTCATATTGAATCTGGTCTTTTTTGTTTATGGGTTTGATCCAAGCAAGCCTAACGTTACAACAGGAGCCCCCCAAARGGTGTTGTTTAACAACAGTATTGATTGATATGAAAGAAATTTTCATTAATTCTCTCGAATAACTTATGCAAGCTAGCAAAAATCAGAATAAATATTTCTGKTTTACTTACTTACTATTTCTTCGAGATATAGTTAACAAGATACACTATCATGATTTCTGCACCATGCTCACAGCCACACATTCCATCTCCTTGTGCTGTGCTGGCAATGTCAAAAGGGTCATCGGTTCACTCATCCATTTATGTTCAGGATGAACATGATGAGGGGAAAGAAAAAGGGACCCCGCTTAAGACAATGAGCACAAGTTCAGCTTATCAAAAATTCGTGAGAAGGTGGGTMTTTGCCTACATTTCCTGAACTGTAACACAGATTTAAGGCCTAATTGGAGCCAATCAGCAGCACTATAAAAAACAGTGTGTCCTGAAGAAACCTCGAAATGGARTTCAATAAATCAGAATGTTGAAAATGAAACCATTAAAGCAATTGAAAGCTGTYRTTAAACCATAAAACAATTGACAGTAGGCTTAGAAYGTATTATGCATGATCATATCCTAAATAACTAATTTTACACATCATGCTACTGCATTTAAGTCAGTCACTGACTGGTAGGTGTCAGGAACTGATTTAATGTGTGCAGATTATTTCACAGCTGTTTACTTAAGGGTTTATTCTACCCTGCTACCAGCTATCAGACAGAATATTGGCTGTGGGTCAGATCCATTAGGCCAATTTTTATGGGCCTAACTTAACAAACATTAATTTATAAATGCATTGTATTTTTATTTACAGGAACTTGGATTAAATATTTATTTTCAATTTTTACAATAACGTTGCCATGGAGGAAAATGAGTAACAATGATTAACGGCACAGAGCATGAAACTTTTAATTGACATCTCCAGTCTACTGATTACTATTTTTTTTTCACTGAATTTCAGAACCCTGTGAGGACAAAAAAAAACAACTTTGAGCTCACACAGTTTGTGGCAGGAATGGAAGATAAATGCCTAGAGAACTTGGTGGAATGATATCTCCTTGTGTAGACACTCTAAACGGACAGAGCACAGTCCCTGACCCAGATAGAAATATACACTACAGATGCAGGAAAAAAATATGACTGCAAGTTATTTAGTATTAATATTTAATATAAAGTCCTGCCAACAGACTGCTAATCTTTCTTGAATAAATTTGTCTAATGCTCATATTACTAGAGGGGATTAATTATACTCTGTACAAGCTGCCTCTATAAAACACTGTTGCAGGCTTTCTCTATTCAGATAGCTTCCATATCCGTCTTACATGTCAAAAGCATGAATGAAAGGATCTCGATTACACAGCTGTCACAGATATGGGAATAAAAGATTCTTTGTCCTGTGCTGATGCCCCAGCTCTGGGGACAGAAATTGAAGAAATAGTCAGTGGCGTGTTGGAGCCACCAACGCTGCTCAGGGTTATCAGAGTAATTTCCAGCTCTTGAGGGTAGGGTTCCCTTCCAATGGAGATACACATGTGCAGCTCTGGGTACCTGTGAGAGAGGATGTGATTGTTTTTTTCACATAGACCTATGAACCAGGTAAAGTCCAACATTCACTGGTCCAGAWTATAGGGTCCAGCTTTATAGGCTCTGAGAGGTTCCTTGATCATCTCTATTTTTGAAAGTCACGACTTTCCCAGACACTGTGCCGTAGAATGCTGAGTATTGCAACTGTTCTGAGATGATCTGACTAAGGTTATGATTCAAAAGAGTCCTTGTCTGTATATATTTTCCTCTCTGAGGAGAAGGATAATGTAAGTTTGTTTTCTATACTGTGTAGAACTTTGCTTGTTATGTGTCAAAAGGTAAGCATTTGATCAAATTTTTTAAAGGTTCTGTTATGATATTTCTGTATTAATTATAGCATGTCAATGAAATTTGATATTGAAGAACAAAAGGTTTCCATAATTTGGTGATACTGATCTTRTAATTTTATTCATGGTTTGAATAACTGTCAGCATATGACTGCTTTTATAAYTTTAATTGCAGGGAACAAACTGCTGCAGTAGACCAGGAGTCAGTACAACTAGAGCATTGTCTAATGTTTTGGCCAGCATTGTATAAATATTAGTAAAAATGAGCTCTCAGAGTTATCCCTCTCCCTTAAATAAGTGTTTATGTATGTTTGGATGTAGAAACAGAAATATATAAACATATATATATTTATACTTACATATCCATAAAACATCCATACATATAGTTTTATATATGTATAAAAGTACAATGCTTTAAAAAAATAAGCAATCCTAAATACASTGAGCGCATTTCAGATTTGAAGATGTCATTTGGAAAGTAACATCCAGTAAACATCCAGATGTCACCTTCAATAAGAATTCAGATATTAGTGGCAATGTCTGGCAAGACTACAAGCTTCAGAGATACTGTCTTTCTAGTGGGAAAAATAACTTTGTCCTACCATAATCTACTYGTTTGTCTCTTTAATTTAGCCTGGCTGTTACATTCTCACTAAGTCATAAAAATAAAAGTAAATAAATTTGAACTTAACCTTTGTTGTATTTAGGAAGATTTTGGATCATCCTACCTGCCTGTAAATTATTCCTGTCTTAAGAATTCAAATTGTGAAAAAGCTTAGTTATGTGTTTGCAGTGTGTATAGAGGATAAATACCCTATGAGACCTCTTATGTCAGATGGAATATTTGAGGAAGGAGTCTCAAATCCTCACTAAGGTTCTAAGTGAGGGTATGCAGGAAATAGCAGTGAGACCAGCCATGCCTTTGTCCCAGCAGTTCTTTCTCACCTCTCAGAGAGGAGAAGAAGGGTAGGGAGATTGTTGGGACCTTCAGCTCCCTCTCCCACTTCCCCACTAGCACCCACTGCTGCAGCAGCCTGCCACCACCTAAAAGCATTCTGCCAAAGTCTGCTGTGGGKGACACAGAGAGAAAATAGGTGCAGTTGGGGGAACCAGTGTGCAAATTCTGCACCAACATGCAGCCCCCAGGGCACGTTGCGGAAGTGCTTCGGTAGCTGTAACAGCTCACAAGTTTGCTCAAGGTTGGGAGGACAAAAAAGTTATTTAGACCTATGGCACTTCTCATTTGGCAAGCTGCAACATTCAGGGAGAATTTCAGTCTTTTGCAGTTATTTCGTTCTGAAGTATCTGTGCCAACACACTCAATAACTCTCAGACAGCACTGTGCAAATGCTCTGCAATATAAAAGAAAAAGAAACAAAAAGGGYAGTTAAACAAAATGGGATTGAAAAGAAACCACATGGACAATATCGTAAGTTTTATTTCAGATCCTTGATTCTTTCAATGCTAAACTTAACAAAATTACTATCCTCTTGAAAAGCACTGTGCATGGTTAGTAAAGAATGGTGCTTTGCTTTAAACTTGTAGCGATGGGCTGTTACAACTCCCACTGAGGTGGAATTACTGAAGTTCTTGTTAATAGAGACACTTAAGAAAATATATAAGAAAAGGAAAATGAGAAAGAATAAGAGCAAATAATAGAGAGAAAAGAAATCACCAGCTGTGGATCCTGTGGCTTTATTGTGGCAATTTTGATATCTGCTGGTGGAGGTGATGGATGCAGTCGTGATCTTTTGGGGGTGAGGGAAGCCACAAATAAAAGATTTGATAGATTAATATAGATTCAGGTTCATACAGTGGGAAAGGCCGGGTACCTCCCCTGGGAGGAGAAAAACCCTGATGTGACCCTTGGCCATTCAAAGTCATTTGGTAGAAGGCCCCAAATACRAATCTTGGGGTACTTTGAGGGTCTTTGATGATTTATAACCCTTTCTAAGATAAAGCAGCTGTTTCTCAAGCCTGTGTAGTTAAGCCAGCTRCGCCTTATCAGAAGAGATGAATACCCTCAGGCCTATGTGTGAATGCTCCAATACCTCCTGGGGAAAGCAAGAGAGGGGTTAACAGAAGGGAGGGCACTGGCATGATAAAAAGCATTATCTCACCTGACAGGATCTGCCTTTTACCAGCCTTTTCCATTATCTGGCTCAAAAACCTTCCTGTTGCAGAACAAAGATGGGTTTGTCCTAGTGATCCTCTGGTGGAGGATCCACATGACTTCTGCACTGGGGCTGGTCTTATGAGATCAGAGCTTTTGCCACCACACCCAAAACTCTCTTACTAGGTTGGGGRTTGCAAACCTGGCCTCAGCAAAGCACCTGCTGCTTTTATCAATGGCCAACTCTTTGAATCATTGACCATTAACATTTCACTCTCTCCTGCAAAGTCTTGATTCTGAACCCAGGTATGTAGGGAGTTGAARAAACAGCAGCCCCAAGAGTGGGTTATGGATTGTTAACTGTTGATGTTAAAAATAGTGTTTGGGTTTTTTTAAGAAACTGGAGAATGGTCATTTTAAAATCACAGTAAGTCCACTAGGAAAGTCACCTGTGTATTCAGTTCATCTTGTTCATAATTTTGGTTTTCTGCACTGAAACTTGTAGATGAATATGGAACTGACTCAATCAAAATTTTTACAGAAACCTGAACATTTGTTGAAGTTTCCAAAGGCAAGGAGTATCAGTGAAATCAGAAGGAATACCAAAAAGGTAAAAGTTATACTCTGTGGARTGAGAATGTTTGCTGCTCTGGGAACAAAAGCATTTCATAAGTTGGGCAGCCTCGTAACTGACCTAATCCATCAGGTTTAGGAACATCAAAATCAATTTCAAACCAACATTTTTGACACTTGTGTTCCAAAACTCACATTTAGATGGGGAAAAAAATTAAAATATGTGATTATCACAGATTTTGTAACTCCTAAGGATAAYAAGGATATTCAACCCTTCTGAAAATCAAAAAATAAGTGATCCCTGGAGGGTGTAATTTGGGTTGGGTTTTATGGTTTAATTTTGAAACAGGGCACAGCATCCTTTGAATTATCAGAGGTCAGCTAAAAAACTCACTGCACTTTATCTCAGCCTTTCCTCCATCTCATTCTAATGCTTTGATAAATCAGACTCATTTAGAAACCAGTGAGGAAAGTGGAATTCACGAGGATGTCTCTGTATTTACAATCCCACATCTTCACACCCTGGCAGCTCAATGCCATTCTTCAGAAATAAGACAGCAGAGAACAGATTGATTTTCTCTTTTTAATTGCATCCCTGCCAAGACCCTATTGGCAGAAAAACAGAGGTATGGACTCAGGGTTTTTTTAGATGCACTGACACAAGCTTATTTGTCAAAGATCAAATCTCCAGTGAGCAGCTTGCCGCAGCTTTTATTTCCAAGACTTTGATAATAACATCAAATTGATGTTGCACTGGTGTGCACTGAGACAGCAAAGAAAATTGCAAAGGTATTTGGAAAAGCACAAAAAAGGACAGGAAGAGGAAAGCAAAGAAAGCTGATGCTTTTAAACAGCTTAAAGACAAATGTATAATACTTTTCAAGATGTAGTGCTGAGCAATATGCTTTATCAGGCATAATGAAGAAAAACTAATTTGAGAAGAGTTATGYTGTTGATTTGTTTCTTCTAAAAGTTTAACTTTTTCTCTGTAGAATGGGAATTTCAAGACACTAATGAAACTCTTAACATCTAGGAATATGGTTAAAAAAMCCCACACCTTTGCCAGGATTTCAAGCAAAATGTTGTCATCTCTACACAGGCAAAAGAAAATCTGTCAGCAAGAGTTGTTTTGGCGGAGATGAATGACCAAGGCCTGTAATTCTTGACAATGTTTTCAATCAGAGTGGAATGTTTTTAAGTTTCTTAAGTATGATTCTGATAGCTAGAGAGCCTTGCCAATCCTGAGAGCACTAGAAAGCCAAATGCCATGTCCCCCAGCTGCTAGCATTTATGAAATATGTAATTCCTTTCAAGTACATTTTATGTCTCTCTTCTCCCTTGCATCTCCTGCCCTCTTAGAAAATGGGGACAACTACCAAGGAAAACTGAAACGCTCCTCTATGCACTTTTAAGAGTATGTTATAACTATTAGGCCGTATTTCCAGACCACTAGACTTCCCTCTCATCTACTTTGAAATTGTGCTGCTGCTTGTTAACAATACTAATCTCAATGAGTCAGACAAAAGCAAGCCTGGAAAAACATCATTACTGCTCCCAGCTTCCAYCCAAGACTACTACTGCAATCACGAATCTCTAGCCTCGCTATTGTATTCAAAATCCATGACAATATCTCGCTAACCCACATAGCACTTAACAGTAAGGAAGAGAGGAGCAGAGGGACKGCAGCCCACATGTGAAGAGGCAAAGGCAATAAGGAGCCTCATACCTCATCCCTTTTYTCTGCCTCCTCCACACTCCTCCTTTTGTCCAGCTTTCATTCTGTAAGTGCCCCTTGATACGCATTGTGTACCAGAAAATGCTTATTTTAATATCTGTAATACAAGATAACAATAATATTCCCATCTCTTATATAAGGGACTCACTGTTTCTCTGAAGGAAAGATTTTGTACTGTAGAACTAAAATTTCCCACTGTATTGGGTTTGCATGGCCAGGTTTTGGTAGTGAGGGTGGGAGGCTACAGGGGTGGCTTTGAGAAGCTGGRAGAAGCTTCCTCCATCTCCAGCASAGCCAAGGCCAGCTGGCATGGACCTGTCCAAGGCCAATCCAAACAGTGAGGAGAGTAAAGTCTCTGGGATAACATGTTCAAGAAGGRAAATTATTATTRAGCAAATGYAATTGCAGCCAGAGAAGYGAGGAGTGAGAACACATGAGCAGAACAACTCTGCAAGCACCAAGGTCAGTGCAGGAGGAGGGACAGGACGTTCAGCATGAGCCAGAGTTGAGATTCCCTTGCAGCCCGTGGTGAAGATCATGGTGAAGCAKCTCTGCCCCTGCAGCCTATGGAAGTCAGGGGTGAAGAGATCCRTGTGCAGCCCATGGGGGARCCCCACTCTGGWGCAGGCGGATGCCTAAAAACCAGCTTTGACCCTATGGGAAACCTGGAGCAGGCTCTTGGCAGGACTTGGAGAACCAGGAAGAGAGAAGAATATGCCGGAGGAGATTTTCTGGTAGGATTTTGGACCCCTGTGATGACCAGCACTGGAGCTGCCTGTTCCTGAAAGATTGTACCCAAAGGAAGGAGACCCACYACAGAGCTGTTCCTGAAGAAYAGTAGYMYGTGGGAAAGACTCACATTGGATAAGTTTATGGAGRAYTGTCTTCCATGAGATGRACYCMRTGCYGAAGCAGGTGAAGGASTCCTCTCCCTGAGGAGGAAGAAGAGGCAGGAACAACCTSTGATGAACTGACCATAAGCCCCATGCCCTATCTCCATGCGCCATGCGGTCGGAGGAGGTTGACAATCAGGAATAAAGTTCAGGTGAGAAAAGAGGGAGAAGTGGGGTGAAGGTGTTGTTAAGATTTGTTTTACTTCTCATTATCCACGTCCAATTTTTACTGGTAAGAAATTCAACCAATTTTCCCAAGTTAAGTCTGTTTTGCCCATGACAGCAATAGACGAGTGATCCCTCCCTGCCCTTAYCCCAACCCRTGGACCTTTTGCTCCATTTTCTCTCTCCTGCCCAGCGTTGAGGGGGTGATAAGGGTGTCTTTGGTGGGCACCTGGCACCCRYGGTGCCCACTGAGYGAGTGCACAGTCCCAAGCAGGTGTGTGAGCACAAATGCACAGGCACACAAACCATACACTCTCGTCACTGATAGATCCAGGAAGATGCATTTTCTCAACTCTCTTCTATAAACATGAAGACTACTGAAGCAAGGAGAGGGACGATCTAAGACAAATAAATATTCAGGAATTGTCATCTAGCACCTTGAGAGCTTTCACATGCTTACATATGCAATTCAAATGTGTGACAGTTTTGCAGATATGATCCCCTGAAACTATAAAAATAAATCAAAAGACAGATGAATAGTTGACCTCAAATACTTAAAAGATCAATTAAAAAAAAAWYMAAWTYMRGGKWAAWWMYTYWAAAAAATGAAGAAGTTGGAAAGGGSTCTGTGTGACCTCAGGACTTTTAATTATATTAGTAATTCACTTTTGTTCAAAAAGACACTTTGTTGGTGGGGTTTGTTTTTTTTTTTTTTGTTGTTTTTTTTTTTTTTTTTTTTTTTGTTTTTGTTTTGTTGTTTTGTTTTGTGTTGTTTT
>NW_026623388.1:260075-262245 GCF_030028575.1 Malurus melanocephalus | reverse complement strand
GAAACCAGTGTTTCCTCATTTTCTAAAACAATTCTTCCTCTTTCTCAGTTTCAGTTAAATTTCATTGCTGCAGGGAAATTGTCAGATCATTCAAGTAGTGGAAGAATTATGTTGGATTCAAGATCAGGCTTTTCACTCAGGGAGCCTGTCATCACTGTTACAAGCCTGAAAAGATGAGGTGCCCACATAGGGTTGAAACAATATAGAGAATCAGATCTAAACACAAGTATACCCAATAACTCAAATTGGCTAACTCTGACTAAATAAAGATTTTTATGCTACTGTGATTATTTATCTATTTTCATAGACAATTAAGTAGAGAAACCCCRGTAAAGAGAAAGAAGGACAAGAATATGGCTACCTAGTGATTAAGAAAATCAAATTAAATTGCTTTTCATACAGTGGGAAGAAAATCAGCTTGTTTTTTCACATAATACCAGATTTTATAGAATGAAATCTACACTCAATATTTTAATACTTGTTTGTTTTTTTTTTGTTTTTTTTTGTTTTTTTTTTAATAAAAAAGCTCCTTCCAAAAAAAAAATAGCCTAAATTATTCTTCCCATCTTTAGCCTAGATTTGATTAAGTGAAGTACCTGAATGCTGTGCTAAAAGTTGGTACCTGGAAATAACTTAATCTTCAAAATGAAATTAATGTTGAATTTTGCAGAGGACTGGAAGTAGTTCCTTTTTCTCTCTGTATAGTTAGCTTTTCAGCATAAATAAAAAATAAACCAAAACAGAGTCTCAGATGCAATATCTCAAAAAACTACATTGCTTAGTTCAGATGAGGAAATATTTTGGTTTTATCATATGTTTTGAGAGATCTTGAGCAGGTCAGAGCACTGTTCCACCAGTAAGAGAATATAAAAGAGATTCAGAAACTTTTTTATGTAGAGAAATATTTTCTCACCTCCATACTCAAGGGTTTATAAATTTAGATTTGTAGAGACTTCATGAACAAGAGTCTCTTGAGCCACGTTAAGAGATATCTATGCATTAGACAGCCATGTAGATTCATATTTTCTATTATTTCAAATAAATTAACATCTACTTACAACAAATCATCACTTTATATTGTAGACAAGGCTTCTCAGTGCAGGATCTCAGTGTTTGTGGAATTCGTTTCTTTTCACCTGGGCATATTGCAGTATCATCTTTCTTCTTAAGACGACATTTGCCTAGTGACAGTAATTTGTGATCCCAAAATAAATTTCAGGGGAAAAAACTGTCCTTGTCTACAACTATTTTCTCTACAACTATATTCTACAGGTTTTCTGCCCAGAGAGCATGCTTGTGGCAAACTGAGATTATTAAGCATAAAAAAGAAAAAAAAAAAAAAGTGGCATGAAGTTCTGTTTTCATCAAATTGATTCCCAAGAAGTGTAAATGTTCTATTTAAATTATTATTTTTTGATCCCGGTAAGCTTATCTAGAGATCTCTGAACATGTGTCAGCTGTTGCTGCAGACCTTGGCACCCAAATTCACAGACATTTACTGACAGTCTCGACTCCAACATCATTAGCAAAACTTTATTGTTGTAGCTCTGCAGACCTCATCATTCAACAAAGGAAATAATAAGATAGCAGTTACATTTCATATTGATTTTGATGAGAATTGGATCAGACCTTGACTGTCTGGTAGTTAAAGTCTCATTTTCATTRCATACTTCATACCAGCAGCTCAGTTACTTTCCTTCCTTTATTGACTTACAGAGGCTCTCAGAGACTGTTTAAATACAAGTCAGCAAATATGTCAAATAAGGTACTTTTTGCAGTGCACCTTGGCTTTTTTTGGCAGACAGAAGTCACCCTGATATTTAATGTTCCCTGCCCTTTTTATTTTAAGTTTAAAATTTTATGCTTCCGAGATAGTACATGACAACTGCATTAGTGACTGATTTGAAGTCTGCTGTGGTCGCTAAGATGCTTTCATTGACTTAATTACAGTCTAAAATGGGTTCAWAATCTCAGGTTCTGTCTCATCTTTTTTTGTGAACAGGCTTTTGAAGTCTTATTTACTAGAGCTCTTGAGCATGAGTATGAGGTAAATGCATTAAAAAAGTAGACTGGAATACACTGATACATAAAATTACATCTAAAGATGAACATTGCGGATTCTGAATGCTGCATAAAAAAATCCACATTTATTTAGAAACTCACTGTTTTT
>NW_026623388.1:255219-259676 GCF_030028575.1 Malurus melanocephalus | reverse complement strand
CTCCACCAAGATGAACTGACCTCAGTGATCCTTCCTCTTATTAATAGAAAAATCATAGAGATAATGAGAAATGTAATTTTGATGACATAACTTGGAAGAAAAATAAATTAATCCAAATGTAAATCTGAAAGTGGAAATGTCAGCCTAAAAATCATTAGCTCATTACAAACCCAAATTTTAAAATAATTTGCTACTTTTTGGACAACACTTATGTTAATCCATCAAAATGAGTACAAGCATAATTTTTTCAACATCAACCTATTTGGCCTGGTGAAATTTGTTGACAGGAGGTCTTTAGATACTGTTATATAAATACTTCACACCAGCTGTCTACTCAATAAGTGGCCAACACAAACTTTTACACTGATTTGTCATTTACTGTGAAAGATCTGTGATTATAGCCAAAGTTATATCTGTTATTATAGCCATCAGTTCCCTGATTCTTTATCCATTTTTTTAATTTGTTCAAAATGCTATGTATTTAATTTTTAGACTGAGACTTGTTTCATGATCCAGTGACTGGCTTGGGGTTTAAATGTATACCTATGACTCCGTTTTTGGATGAAAAATAGCATGCAACACTCAAGTGCATTCAGCAAGCACTAAAACTGTGCATTAAATGATAAATTCTTATATTTGAATAGAACTCATCCATAATAAAGACTATCAGTTTATTTAGATTRAAAATATTTTGATGATGAAATATAACAGGCAAGTATATGCCTCTAGTATTTTATGACCATTTAAAAAATCAATACAGTGTGTACCATCATGGAACTAACAATTATGCGAAAGTGATTAAACAAAAAACAATTTTAAAGAAAATCTTAGAAGATAATATAGAGTAAGGAATAATTTCTAGAAGATTTTATACTAGATGGTTAAATGTTTTTTTCTTCTTATGTAATTGGTGAGCTGATCATATATGCCCCTAATAAATTGTTAATTCAAATGTCTTCAACAAATGTCTTTCTAAAAAYTTTTCCTTCTAAATGGTGTATCTTCAAGTTGAACCTGCTGGTTGTAATTGACCCAATAAGTCAAAGCAAATTGATTTTTTTCCCCTGACTGTATCCCCCAAGACACTTTCTCTGAGACAGAAAAATTCTGGGAAAATCTTCACATAGATACAAGGTCATAGAGTTGCTTTTAAAGGACTGACACTGGAGTGGGAAGGAATGTRTGTGCATAAATATATGTCAATATGTATTGATAATCTGACTATCAACTTCCAAAGGCATATGTATGCTTTTGGAAAACTTGCTTTCTGATATTTTTTCAGCAGATCAAACACCAAAAAAAAATGTAAGTATGGAAAAATCACCTACCTCATTATAYCATTTAATTAGTATTTGAGAGGTTTATCTCCACTTCTTAATGAGTCCTGCAAAATTTTCTCACTTTTTCAAGAACATCTTTAAAATTTTATCTTGAATATTAATAGGAAGAAAATAATAGCAAGACCTCATCACATTTAGTGTATGATTTCCCTTTTATTTATCACAACAGAATAGCAAAAGCACGGGAAAAGAGACCAAAGGAAGGGTTGTATCTATATGCTTTTTACCCAGCCACCACAGATAACCTGTAACTTGATAAACAATTCAGTTCTTATTACATATTTYTGCATTACACCACAGAGAAAAGTGTTTTTAAGACAATTAAAATCCAAATGTGTTTGTTGTCGTGGGTTTAAAAGCCTGAAATTCCCTTTCCCGGCCATTCCCGGGCGGAAACACTAGAAATGTTGTAGCTTGAACTGTGCCCATGACGTTCCCTCCCCCCGCCCCCACCGGAGAGGGAGAAGGGAGAGAGTGAAAACCCAACTAACACGAAATATTTATGGCTTTGAGATAAACATGGCATAATTGGAAGTTAAGATACCTATGTACTCCACAAAGGTAGTCAGACAGGCTGCATAACTTAAGTGGCAAAAGTGGCAAAACAGATTTATTACTACACACTACTAAGAATAGCACTGGGTGATAAACAAAGATAGGGACATTTACAAAGAGAAGAAAAAAATAAAATGGACATTTTAAGACACCTGWTACACTTTCCCGGGGACCCATCTCTTCTTCCAAGTCCCCCCATCTCCACCCCTCCCATGTTGTCCCTCACACACAGGGGGGCAGGAGAAAATCAAAGTCTAACACAGATCAAAACACTCAGCTGTTGTCCAAGCGTTGTAGAATAAAACATTCTTACAGCTCCAGCTGTGGGATGTGTCCTTTTCTGAGAAACAGTCAGTGTAAAACTGCTAATAGCAGAAAAAGGAATTCCTTTACCTCGCAGGAGAAAAGAAAAGAAATGTCCTTCAAGGCCCATGTTGTTTTTTTTCAGCGACGTGAGTCTGATTATCACAAACCTCCGGGCAGAACACCAAACACAGCTTCTTCTACATCAAAACTTTGTGGGGGGAGCAAACCTCTTCTCTATTTCTTGGCTTCATAATCAAAAACAGTCCGGTCCTCAAAAGGCCAGGGTTTTTTTCCTCACAGCAAGGTCGCTTTACTTCTCTATACAGGTCTCTCGCAATATGATGGAAAAAGTCCTTTTCAAGAACAACTTATCTCCTTCAGCTTGTCTGAGAACCACAGGAAGGGCACAGCTTCTCCTTACTCTTCTGTGATCTTTAGGGGTCTCCACTTTTCTTCTTAGATCTCCTCACCCTCCTGCTCTGTTTTTTTTTTTGTTTTTTTTTTCCAGTGCAAGATACTAAAACTACATGCTATCAACCTTAGCTTAAACATGGCGGCCGCATCTATCTTGTTTTGAATTCCTTCTTAAATACAACAAAATACGTCATCACAGAGGTGTAACTATCCTGTGCAATTGGCCCAGGCCTGATGGTCAGCCTGTCCATCAACCTCAGAACCAATGATGGGTTGGCTCTGAAACACAGGAGCGGGGGGCAGGGCTCCCTTTGCTGGAGAAGAAGAAGAAGGAGACACCCCTAGGACTTCTCACAGCAGCCATCTTTGTGGTTTCTTGATCCCCATCCCCCACCACCAAAAATTGGACCAAGCAAAACCATGACAATTGTTCATAAGTAAATATTGGAGGCACATTAGTCAATCAACAAAAAACTACATATAAATGGATTAGCAGCCCTTACAATCAGTCATCTACTATAATGCAAAGAAATGCATTACAAATACCTATTTTATTCACAGCTATTGAAATCACAGTAACTTACTTCTCTTATAGAAGCTATGGCCTGATTTATTTGGCTTGCTAACAACTGACATTTGGTGTGCAATTTATTTCTACTGAACATGCCTTAAAAGCACAGGCCCATGTCCTGGACCATGTGTAGAGCAACCATTTTGTACAGCAGAAAAGAGCTGTGAGGGACAGGCAAAGAAATTACAACTAAAATTATGAATTTAGCCTATTATAGTCTATTAGTCTATAATAAATATAGTTATTATAAAAACTTTTCTTCTTTATACTTTTTTTTTTTTTTAAATCAAGATCAATACAGTTACACAAAAGTATGGAAAACCATGAAAAATAACATTCATATCAAACACTTCCCAGATACAGCCTTTTGATTACTACCCATTACTGCTCTTCCATGTGGATGGAGATGAAGATGCAATCTGTAGTCCAAGAATGTTCAAAAGAGACAGTTGGGGTTRTTCACTCTGGAAAAGAGAAGGTTCTGAGACAACATCATTGCAGTCTTTCAGTATTTACAGGAGGCCTATAAGAAAAACCGTGATAAATTTGTTAGCAGGGCCTGAGAGACAATTTTCACTAGATATAAGRAAGACTTTTTTAAATTCTCAGAATTATTTTCCAGATTTATGCATGAAATTCTGTATACATGAACCCGGTGACAAAAAATTTCATATTGTCCTAAACTTCTAATTTTAAAGTATTTTGGGAAATGCAACAAATTAAATTAAATTAAGCAATAAATTTTTTGCCATTTGTCATTAAAATTTTGATGATAATTTGCTTTAACAAACCAATGAGGACATAGGACAATGAGATATTTCATCGAGATACATTCACATTTACATCTTATGGTATTCAGAGAAATTATTTTTTTTTTTAATTAATTCCATTGGAAAGGCTGTTAGGGAAAATAGCTCAAAGAAACTTCAYAGTTTCCAGCTTTCTGATCTTGAAATAAATGTAACTTTTACAGCATGAGAAGTAGATGCATCTCTTTCAGRGTTTTGCACAGATGTGTTTGGAAAGTGTATAGAGTTGCCTCAGTGAGGACATCTCTATTAACCTATGCACCATATTACCTTACTTCAGGTTCCTGAAATAGGAGGGTAACCATCTCACATTTGTCACCCTAATGCCACTCAGTAACTTCAACATTTTCTTATCAACAATAATCTTTCCAAAATATTAYTGCAATGTTTGTTGTGTTAGTCAGAGAGACTACTGAATACCGAATCTTTGAATTTCTTGGATAAATTTGTAAATGCTGAGAT
>NW_026623388.1:243311-255147 GCF_030028575.1 Malurus melanocephalus | reverse complement strand
TTTTTTTAATTTTGGTTTGATCTTGCATCTGTTTAGGTAATATTTAGTTGTTTGATTTAACATTCAGTAAYTAGTCATTTAAAAAGTTAAAGTACTAATTTTTAAATTCACGCAAGTTCCTTAAGATCAGTATTGTTTAGTCATTCTGTGACTATTGACTCAAGTTTAGCACTTAGCTAAAAGATTTTTATAGTGCTGACAATATTTCAATAGGTCAATAAAATAAGGAAACACAGGGTAAGTCAGTCAATAACTTTAACAATACCAATTTGTTTGCATGCCAAAGCTTCAAATCAATCAAATGTGCATGCAAATAGCTCTATTAAATCTAATCTGGATTGAGCAGATACTTAAGCRTATAATGAAAATGAAAATTGAACCGCTTCTTTAATTATCTGCATAAACTGCATCACCATCAGCATAAAAATACAGTTAATGCTCTTTTGGTAACAACCAACTGCTTAACCAATGGCAATAACATTAAATTTCTTTTAAGATTTAAGGTTCTGATACAGCCAAGTACCTAATTTCTTGTCTAACTTCAAGTAAAAGCATAGCCTGGTTAAAGATAATGGAGCCAGCCATGTAGTGTTAAAAAAGATGAATGCCTAAGGAACTCACTGAAATGTACTCCACTTAAAGAAGAAATGCATATTCTTCCCTTTTAATTATGTATCTTATCAATAGTGATAGTCAAAAATAGTCAAAAGTGAACTTTAGAAGTCAATGTAGATAAACATTTAACCACTACCTAAGCATAGACCTCAATCCTTCAGGTGTATCTATTAATTCAAACCTGCATCATTTGAAACCTAACAAACAATAATTTTGAAACAAGAATTTAGGTGTGGAATGGGAAGGAAAGAGGAAAAAAAAAAAAGGAAGAGAGAAGAAAAAGTAAGTTAATACAAGAAGAATCTAAGTTTATACTCTTTATTCTATTATTTGATGGTAGCCTAGTTTTGAGGTTAGTATAATTTTCATGCATGTTTGTAAAGTGCAGCTCCTTGTTTACACCASTTGTGTAAATCTAGAGTGGCCACATATTTCATAGATCACTATAAACTRGTTCTTGCATTGAGATGGATTCCATTATACCTTGCTTTGCAAATACACTGAAACAGCTGCTGGACCAGAAAGAAAAATCCTGATCAAGGTCTGTTAAACTATAGTTTAATGAAAGATTTCAGTGCCCAGGAAGTGGGGAAACCAGCTCAAATATTTTTTTTTACACATGAATCATCTGAATATCTAATGAATATGTGCTCACTGACAGTCTACAAAGTATTTTGAAAATGCAGAGCTGGCTTTCTAATTCCAATTTGTTGAAATTTTAAGTATGTATATATAATTAAATATGTATTGGATTGGAAATAGACTGATGTAATGGGAATTACTCTAGCCTTCTAGTAGGAGAGACTTGAGTTACAGCTCCTTTTTCCAATGAATGCTTATGGGTTTCATACTAAAGAATTTCATATTAAGGTATTATTGGAGCAAAGGGCTAGAGTGTAATTCTTATTATTCTTCTCTAACCAGAAGGCAATAAAGTAATTCTTATTCTCTTTCTGCTTCAATGAATATTTAATTATTTCATGCAAAGCTGAAAACTTCAACAAGAATATGGCCACCCTTATTGTATTCCATAACCATAAGCATTCAACTATTCTACTCAATAATAACATAGAAGGAAAAGAGATTCAGAAGAGCTGTTCATAAAAGATGTGGATTGTTCTTCACTCTTTCATGTTTGGAAAAGTATTTTACCAACTGAACTTTAGCATAAAAGCATGTAGTATCATACAGTTTTGTTGCACATTTTTCATAAGACAAATTCTGTATCTCAGCAAATTTGAGTTGACATAACTCCCATGGAGAAATATACTTCTTTCTAAAAGGGTGTGCTATTTTTCAGGAAATATGTAAATACTGTAGAGTTAAAATTAAAAATATGCTCTTGTCTTCACTAATTTCCACTAGTGGCTTCTTGCCTACCAAATATTTTGTGATTTCATTMAAGTTCTTTCTTTGCCATTTTAATAATTGCTGAGGACAAGGTAAAAGATACTGTTTTCTCTAAACACCACAAGATCCAAACTTTTCAGAAAAGTGCTGCATAACCTCACTTTAGCCATCCTGTTCTCTAATAGCACAAAAGCCATTTCTTTTAATAACAATAATATTGAACATTTGCTGTCCTTATAARCTCCTCATTCAACTTCTCAGCAGCTGAGCTTACACAGCAGGTATGGATTCTATAATATAACTCAARCCTCTGCATCCCAGGTGCACACTGAAAGTCTGTCTCACCTGGACATGTCCCATCTTACCTGGATGTGCCCCAGTTTGTCCTGGTTCTTGTGGAAGGATGTCCGGATTCAGAGGACAGAGCTGATTTTGACTTATACCTATAATAAGCTCCAGTGGCTACTAGTAAAGCTATTTAAATTAAAAGGGAACTAGAAATGTTAAGAAAGAAGAAAAGAAGTAAATTGAAGTACTGCAAATATTTAGCATTATGGAACTGATAAGAATCTTCAGAAGTGTACC
This sequence comes from Malurus melanocephalus, assembly GCF_030028575.1. Lineage (NCBI taxonomy): Eukaryota > Metazoa > Chordata > Aves > Passeriformes > Maluridae > Malurus > Malurus melanocephalus. The sequence goes on along the minus strand of NW_026623388.1, from coordinate 252,597 downwards.
AGGTGACTGGCTCATAACAAAAACTGCATCTATTCATAAAGATTACCAGCTCTACTCRGAAAGGCAATGAACAGAACGGATCTCTTTCACCTCAAGTTTCTGGGAAGCAGAGTTAGATTTACCATTATAAAACTAAGAAAGAAAGATGTGAGGTAGTTTTAAGACTGCAGTGCATGAAAAATGTGTTACCTGATGTTATACTAAATGTGGTTAAAGATAACCACATTCATGTCACTGTTTCTACAACCTWAAATGGAGGGAAATCACCACACCTCAGTCTCTGTAACAAAAGCAGAGCTGAACAAAGCTTCTGATGCCTCAGAAACCACAAAGCAGTAGACTTCAACTACAATGTGACTTATAACTTTTGATATAATGTGTTGGACTGTGAGCACGGAGAATATCTTCCCAGAAATGGAGACATATGGCTAACTGGCCTTTCAGGCATTTGTGTTGAACTGTAATACTCCCTACTGAACACCATGAAGCATTTCAATTGTTCTCAATGCTAACAGTGTAATGGATTACTAAAACTGAAATTAAATTGTGTGAAGATCATAATTTCATGAGGATAAAAGCTATGGTCTTATCACTGTTCCCATGAAAAAAAATTGTGTCTACATTTAAAACACTACAATTATTTCATTCTAGATAAGAAAATATGGGGAAAGGTTTTCCAGGATCAAGACCCCAGAGACATGTCAACAGCATTACTTTCAAATCTCTGTAATTTAGAAAAAAAAAAAAAAAAAAAAAAAAAAAAAAAAAAAAAAAAAAAAAAAAAAAAAAAAAAAAAAAAAAAAAAAAAAAAAAAAAGGTGGGCTACCTTGTTTACCTTGGCTGATCAAACTGAATTTGATTATTTTTTTCTTATTATTTTTCTGGATAACTATCAATCTCCTATATTAGGTATAAACTGCCCTACTTCGCTTAAAAACAAAAGTGAAAAGAGTATAAACATTTGAATCAGCYCTTACCAAACATTAGACAGCTCATAATCAGGGAGATAGTTGCATTTATTACCACTTCATCACATTTTTTATTCATAGGAATTTGAAAACTTATTACCATTTGGAGCAGGTTAGGTTAGTTGCAYTCAGTTCTCTTGCTGCTAAAAGGATATATTGTGATATGAAAAGCCTTCTAAAGCTTTTATTCAGGCTACAGACTAAATGAAGTGWAATTTTCTGATAATTACCTTTAGCAATACAAGCTACATAAATTTTCAATATCAGTACACCATACTTCAGTATCTGAGCCTTTGATGACAAATTACATTTACTTTTAATATGYTTTAGTCTGTCAGATCAGAAGAGGACTTTCTGATATATCTGAAATTTCAGGTTCTGTGCTTATTTATGTATGAAGATCTTCAAGATTGATTGCAGCGGTTGAACAAAATTAGATGTAATGACAGTATAACTGGTGACCTAAATTTTATACTTGCAACAAGATAYGCCCTAACTGATTATTCCTGAGCTATATCTACTAGCTAATATCTGTCTTCCATTCTACAATAATGTCAATATTTACCTTTGCTTAGATGTTCTTACATGAGTAAGATTTTATCAAAAATTTAGTTAAATTGTTTTCCTCTGCGTTTTAATTTTTTTGTGAATGTTTCCTTCTTGGATCAGAATGTATCTTCTAATAAAAGTAAAATATCTTTGAACTTATCTGTCTGTCCTGTTTAGGAATGATGCACCACAGAATAGCTRCTGCTTACAAGAGAAATATTTTTAATGACCTGGTGGCAAAACAATTGTAGATATTAAAAGAATGCCATYAAGAGACCTAAATGGGGGCTCAGAAATGGGATGGGGTTGCTCACTGCTCAYTATCTTACCCTTCTGGGTTCACCCTCCACTCCCGTAAGTATAGAGGCAGCAGATTGGTTTTGTCCTTCTCAGTTGATTACATCAGAAGTCAGACCCCATTCACCTTTGTAGAAGTAACAATACACAAGGGACAACATGGGACCCTTTTCAAAATACAGACCATATTCTCATGTCTAGGCACAAACAATACATATTAAAAAATTTTCTAACAACATTGCTCAGCGCCATTAACAAAAAAAACTAAGGACTGGTGCTTTATTCTACATTCACATTTACTGGAATACCTGATTTTCAGACATGATCATCTTTCCAAGGACTTTTACAGATTTAACATTTAAAATATCAATTTCATTTGAAACATATTGCCTCTATTAAATTCAGTTCAAGAAAATTACCCTGTCTATATCTTAGCAGATTTGAGTGTCAATGAATGGCAAAAGTATTTGAGGTGAAGTTGTAGTTTATCTCCATCTCATTTAATCCTGTTGTATAACCAATTTGCCCAAAGTATCCTAGTGGTGGTAAACAAAAGCCAGTTGAATAGTTAGCTGACATTAAAGGAAAATCAGGTAATTCAAGTTATAATTTATCAGATTTGACCCAGAAACCACATAAGAAATAAATTTAGATCCATTAAGGTAATTTTTAACTCATATTCATAAAATGGGAATTTTGGCTAATATTTTAAACACACCTTAAGGGAATTAGGGACCGAGATCCCAGTGAAATTCTTCATCCTGAATATAATGAGATTAACTCCCTTAGGCTGTTTTGGAGAGCTTAATCTTGATGTTTTAGCTTAAACTACAGTAATTGAATGTATAATACATGTTGCCTGAAGACATGATGGTGTTCACTTCAGTTAATAAAGGTCTCCAGTCTGAAAAGAAATGTACATGGATTATTTAAGAACCAGAGGAACATTATCTTTCCTTACAGTATGTTAGAAATACGCATTAAACCTGAAATGCCTTTGTGAAATGCTGAAATATTAAAAGTATAAAATTCCAAGAAGTTTATCCTTCCCTTCTTCTAAATATTGACTAAGAACTGAAAATAAAACTGAAATTATGTAGATTTTTGAGGAGCAAAAAGTGGATTCTGATTAGAAGAAAACCTATTTGCTTGAAATGCAGAGCATGCAACTTATTGTGTACATATAGGGATCCATCATTTTCAAAAAAAAAAAGTGAAACATAGCTTCTATCTGGACAGATTGAACTCTTGAGGGGTAATTCRTTTCACTGAGGAGTTTAAATTTTTTGAAAGTATTTCTTTGTCTCCTGAGGYTTTTTTTTTCTTTTTTTATTCAATGGAAATTTAAAATTTCTTGTGCAAAACTAATTACTAAAATTCAAAAGCAAGGCTGTAAATGTTTGTTTGTTTGTTTTTTTCACTATTTAGCCCCTAGAATGCCAAATCAGTTCTAACTTATCTTAGAGCTCAATTTCACATGAACCACTCATTTTTGTAATCCCCCTCAGCCCCAAACCAACTCCTTTTATTTCTACCAACACTTATATAAACTTAACAAAATATTTAAGAAAAAGTTCATACTTTGGTTTGAATCATAGGTGGATGCAGGACTGTTCAAGAACACAAGGAAATTAGCATGCAGAAATACATAGTGTGATTTGGGCAAAATAAGGTTCACAGAACACTTACTCGATCTGTAATTACTTGGTCTATTGGTACAAGAAGTTTTTTTTTTAGTCCTATTAATTCTATACCAACTAGGTTGTCTTTTGTGCTATTTTCTTACCTAAACAATCATGTTAAAAATTCTTAACSAGTAGCAAGGTTGCCAGGTTGCGTTGCCACTATCTGTCCCCTCCTAGAGTGGTGTGTCATAGAATACACCTTGGGGACTAATTCCTCTTTATGGAATCATAGAATTGGAAAATGGTTTGGGTTGGAAGGGACCTTAAAGATCATCTCGTTCCAAGTCCCCTGCCATGGGCAGAGACACCTTCTACTTGACCAGGATGCACAAGGCCCCATCCAACCTGGCCTTGAACACTTCTAATGATGGGATGTCTGTGACTTTCCTGARCAACCTGCTTCAGTGTCTCACCATCCTCACAGTGAAGAATTTCTTCATAATATCTGAACCAAAACCTCTTCCAGTTTAAAGCTATTTCCCCTTGTCCTATCGGATACTTACGTGGTTTTTAACAAAATCCCACACTGAAAACAGCAGCTTTGAAGATAATGAACTCCAAGCTGCCATTTCAATCTGACAGGGTAATAAAGTAAATCCTTTTTTTTTTTTTTTTTTTTTTTTTTTTTTTTTTTTTTTTTTTTTTTTTTTTTTTTTTTTTTTTTTTTTTGTTTTTTTTTTTTTTTCTTTTTTTTTTGTTTGCTTACTTTTGCTAAGTGGATGTATACATTAGTACATCAGTCAGGATCTGAACTGTGCTTTCGAAATTTACCTATAATAATACCTACTGTGTTTTAAACCTCTATCTTATAGAGAAGTCTCAGTCCACACCTGATGAATGYATTATGCTTCCACCTTTCTGGATGAAATGAAAAACACAACAAGGTTCAAGAGATACCTTAATGCAAGCCACCTGTTAGTCAGTGTTACTCCCATGGTCTACCAGGGTAGACCCAAAACACCCAAAAACCCCATGAAATTAAAACCTAGAAATGGTGAGTCCTCAGAACTGTCTGTTTTTTCTCTATAAACATTTTGCATCATACTCCTTAAATACTGCTTCACTTAGATCTATTGATTCCCTAGATGATCTATCACATTGGGTTGCATTCACATTGCATGCTAAAGAAAGTGAAGGAAAGAAGGAAAAAACTTACTCTAAGTAAATGGATAAATTCACAATTACAAACAGAATCATTATTGCAAAAGAAAAGCATTAAATATGAAGAAACAATTAAGGAAGATGCAAAACTAATCTATGATGTACACTTATATAAAATGTGGGCTGTGACAATAAGAGTATTATAGAACAGCAGCAAAAACAGAAAAAGACTGGTCTTGAATACTGCTTTTACCAGTATGGAACTGGGATGAGGAAAACAGAAGGACCCGATATCAAACCAGTGCATAAGAACGTGTACACACCATCTGTGTGTTCATGGCAGCACTTCTGTCATATTTAGCAATAAACTTGTGAATCTTTCTGCCTCTAAGAGTGAGGCCAGGCTGAAGAATGTACAGACTGCCTTAGGATTTTTAAGAACAAGGTTTTCTCTGTTCAGCTCTGCTGTTGCTACCCTGTTGATATCTGTGAGCCTTACAGGGAATGTGTGAACACTGAAACAGCGTGGAAAATGACCAGAAACCCCCAAGAAGGCGTTTGACAGAGTGAAGGGAGCTGTTAACCAAGGCTGTGCTACGGAATAGCTGCTTTAGTAAGAATGTGAGAATGCTTTGGGAAAGTGCTGAAGCACAGCTAGGAGCCCATGCTGCTYAGACCCTTGACAGCTAAAGAGGAGCAAACACTCTGCTGTTAGAGGAGCCTCTGGCTGTGGATTTTCTGGAAAGGAACGATTCCACAATTAAAGCAGATGGATAAGCACCTTGATAATGAGCCATTAGAAAACCTTTAATGGCACTTCTGAAAAGTGCTGCTGCTGACTTCTGCTATGACTCATGGCACTGCAAGGTGAGAATAAGACAACAGAACAGTCATAAAGGATGCCACATACCTGGATCAGGACACRGCCTCCCAAGTGACACACAGATGCTTACGAACACTTACAGAAATCTTTGTATCTTTGTGTCCAGGCCTGCAAACAATTCATCTGTATTCAGGAATGCAACAGAGGGGGCCAAAAAAAAAATGAAAATTAAAATTTCATTTTAGGATTTATCAGATTACAAGAAGGAAATGAAAAAAAAAAAAAAAAAAAAAAAAAAAAAATAAAAAAAAATAAAAAAAAAAAAAAAAGAAGACAATTTCCTTATTAAAGTAAGGTAGGAAGAAATGGGTTTGTGTGAGACTGAATTTTGATTAAATAAGAACTGAACAGGGATGCTGGCAGATTTTAAAGCTAGTTTCACGAGCTAGAGTAAAAAGCTGGATGAAGTCTGTGTATCTGGGACTGAAACCTAAAAACAGAGTGTGCAACTAATGGTGATGTTTGATAGCTCAGTTGCCATGTATAGAGATTATAATTAATGTAGAAAATGGAAAGTGGCTGGTTAAAGAACAAGTCTCTACAACCCACTGAAATTCCAGATCTGACCCTGAGGAAAGGCGACGTCATATTGAGTGGCACGTACTGCATAGCTATTGTAGATTAATGCCTCATTTGCTGATATGGTGAACACTTCAAAAATGCTCAGGAAATGAGAGAAACAATTTCCAAACATCTGATGTGAGAGGAAAGAGGCATAAGATGAGAATCTGAGTACCAGATGTTTTCTCTGGCCACTCAAACAGGAAGGGCAGTCAGCAGAAAACTGCCTGGTACTGATGGCATAAGCAAAATAAAAGAAAACCAGTAACAAGTTGATGACATCCAATCACTAGACATCATTCCAGAGTCCAGAGAGTAGGATAATAAGTAAAGAAATAAGGAAGAAAACAGTGTTTCCTGATTGGAGAAAATGCTGTCAGGCTATCCTAACTTCATAAGAGCTCTTGTACTGCATTGACCATTTTTAAGGCTCTTTAGAGGGTGAAGCTTTGCACATCACACTGTCAGGATGTTGATATCACTTGTGCAGCTCCATTTGCCAGCACTTTTCTTCTTCCATTCTTTACATTTTTATCCTTTTCAATAGAATTCTGTCAGTCAGCAAAAGTGCCTGAAATTGCCTTTAGACCATACGGTCTCTTTGTCATCGAAGCACCTGGCAAAGTGCTGCCCTATGTTCAAGAAAGGCTTAGAACTTCCACACTATACATCACAAGTACAACTTACCCTTCATTTTACTTATATTAGTTTGAGTAATAAATCACAGTTCCTTTACTGAGACAGAACTCAAGACCATTTTCTCATTTAATAGCTTTCATCTGTATGATGTTCCCTATAATGGATATCACAGTACACTAATGAGTTTGCCAGCATTATCGGAAGATGTATCACCATTTACATAGTTCCTTTGTATCCCTGGAATGACTGCATGAATTTAAGAGTTTTATAATTTGTCTTCACTTATATAGGTAAAAAACTACAGTCTGTTAAAAATACTTTGAAACATTCATCTTCACAGCATTCTTAGTGTATAGTTACCATTATATTTTCTCATTAATAGCTATTTGCTCTGTCTTATRGAATAGTCAGTATTTGTCTAAAGTAAGTGTGGCCACAAACCAAATTATTTTATTTCAAAAATAGAATTAAGAACTGAACTACAGAGTACAGAAMCTCTTTTATTTTTTTTCCCGGATAATAATGCCCATATCTGGAATGTGTTTTTAAAAATTATAGAATGAAAATCTAATATTTGTGTTTGAGAATCATCTTATGTTTCTATAAGWGCACATAAGATTTTTTGAAATGAAAAGGTGAGAAATACATCAGCACATTTGAAATACAGAGGAACAAAGAAAGATGAAAGACCTTCTGCAGCAGAACTTGAAACAAGATTGTTTGATTTTGAAATGGAAAAAGAACTTGAAAAATGTATGTGGTTTGCAACTAATTTTTGTTATTGTAACTCTTGTGCTTAAAATTGTTATCAAAACTAAAATTAAAGATTTTATAGTCTCAGTGGCATAACCTAAATGAAGACTAGAACTAACTGATCTGTGGGCCAAAAACTGTTCGATAATAGCTGACAACATCCTGTAAGAACTGCAAGAAAAATGTTTTCTRCCACTGACACTTTTGGGACCTATCTTGGTTATGTTTTGGGTTTTTACATAAAATTTTGATTTCCACATTAGAGACAAGACAGGGAAAAAAAAAAAAAAATGATGCCCCTGAAAAATATAAAATAAGCCACAATCTACACTGTACATAATATGCTTTGAAAAATATTTCCAAGGATTGTTATAGTTTTGTTTTACACCAGCCACAAAGGCTGATGCACTTTCAGGACAGCAATTCACTCTGGCCTCCATTCTCCACAGACTTTGYACATAATCAGCTTTATGCACTGTGAATTACTTCACTGCTTTTTTCCTTTATGTAAAGTTGTGTGTGAACATGACTGAGCAAGCAGGGCTTTAGAAAATAAAAACTGTTGCATAAGGGGGAATATACAGCTATGACGATTCATACCAACTTTTCTCACTTTCTACAGCTATCAGCTGCAGAGTTCTTATCTGAGCCAAGTAGATTTGGTGAGCTTTTCTTGAGTGAAAACTGAGAGTTGTGAGACTGAGTCCCTTTACTCCATGTGCCTCTGATTCAAAGAGGTATTAGGAGCTGGAATTTCAGTGGTTAATGCTACATTTCCATCATTTATTATTAGACACCCAGTTTTCCCCAGATAATATGTTCCAGGAAATTGGAATTGATATGTCCACAGTGCACAGGYGATTGTGTAAAAAATAATTCAAGAAGAGTCAGTGAGCAATAGAGTCTAAATCTGCAGTCTGCTTATTGTACCCCAACTCCTGTATCTGCTCAAATGAGGACTCCTCTGAAATGCAAAGCCAATTCCATTCCTTCCCCCTCTATGTTCACTTGAATCTGATATCCATGCCTCTCCTCAGCAATTCCTGGTCACTGCCTTATGCAGTGGAATTTGACATGTATCTCATGTTTGATGGATTGATTTTTGAGTTAATGATCTACTTCCCAGCAGTGGCATGGCTCAACTCCCATGTTTCCAACATAGAATAGAACTGTTCTAAGCACTTTTATAATAGATGCAGCAAAAGAGAATTGAAAGGTTTATCCTTTGCAATGAGATTTATAAAGAACATTACAGGACACGGCAATCCAATTTGGAAAAAGAAGGCGCAGATATAACAAACCTGACACGGACCACATCATGGTTTCCCCAAGAGACCTCAAATTAAGCAGCAGTTGCCTTCTGGCTTTTCCAAAGGCAAGGGAGGCAGATAATGCCATGATGACTCAAAGAGAGCCTTTACTTTTATCAATAACCAGCAGTATTCAACAAAGTTTTAGGATGATACATTTGCAATGCCATAAAGATAGTTGGTGCTTATATTCAAGGTTAAAAAAAATATAGGGGAAATAATCTTCACACTTGAATTTGCAACTGTTCCGCTATAAGGATATCATCATATTGAGATAAGATTTTATTCTACTCATTAAATATTGCAGTCGATTATTCATCAATAAATATCTAAACAGCAGAATTCTAAGGAAAAAAACTGGCACCAATCACAGTCAAATGGTACATTTCTGTTTTCACCAGTAAGACTAAATGAAGGCTCACGTTTGTCTTCATGATGACTGTTCCTTATTATCAGGATGCTTCAATTAAAAAATACAATGAGATTTAACTCACCCCCAAAGAGTTAATTATGATGTTGTTATTCAGATAAGAAAACAAA
>NW_026623388.1:238601-243078 GCF_030028575.1 Malurus melanocephalus | reverse complement strand
TTTTTTTTTCATTTAATGTTAAAATATTGATAATAACTTTCAGATAAGTATAATACAAATCTTGAAACAGTCCCATTTTCTCCAGATTTGTTTTTAGCTATCCTGCTAATGTGACTCATGAAAGTTTTTATAGCATAATATATATAACTTGGGATTCCTAAAGAAAATACAAGATTATAGATGACTGCACATACAGACAATATAAACTGAAGGAWTACAATGAGCATGTCTAGAATCGGACATTTGCATTATTCCTGTTACTGCAAACACTCTTCTTGTAACTGGATGACTCTCAGCTTCACTGTATCGTTCTTCCTCCTTTCCAGTTTCTCCATTTTTACCTTTTCCAAGCCTGGACCAGGACATGAGATTGTGCCTGCTTGACTGTGTACATATACTGACTATTTCTTCTTATACTATAATTTCATCTTCCTTCAGGGACACTAAGCATATAACCCTTAGTATCACTGATTTGAGGAAAACAAGAACAAAACTTTCCCTTAAAAGTCACTGAGTTTCTTCAGTCTCTTATTCTGGTGTCAGTAGAGCAAACATTTTGAGAAAAGTGGATCTTATTTCACAAGCACTTATAAACTTAAAATACAATTGCTAGCAGTCAGGATCTTAATTTTCCCTTTTATGTCCAAAGACACCACCTGAGCTGAGAGCTAAGTTCTTATTGCAGGCACTTTAGATGTCATAGTTAAATAAATACATGTTCTAACAAAAAATGGTGTGAAGAAAAATGGTCAGAGAGGTGAAATTATTTGCTCAAGATTCTCTGGCTAATTAGATTTACAGCCTTGCATAGAAACTAGCAATGGGAAGTTGGCATGTGAGACAGTAAGTATTACTATCTTTGTTCAGGYTCCTCTCACATATATCATGGAACAAGTTCACTCACAGCAATTTAAGATATGGAGAACAATGCCAAGATAAACTTCATGTTACCTCTGCAAAAGTTAGCTATTCCTCCTCTATCACTAAAGATCCACTCACAAAAGACCACAGTTGAAATGTAATTCTTTGCTGTCACTTGCATTACATTTATCCAGCTATTTAACTCCTGCATGAGTTTTTCCTTACCAAGAGCAGACAGCTTGTAAGAAAGTATTTTAAATGAAAGTGATATACATTTAAATACAATTTTCTGAGAAGTAATTTACCCTTCCTTCTTCACTAGCCATAGAATTCAGTAGTTCTGAAATCCTGCACATAATGAATGCTAACCCCACAGGGCTAAGCAATAATTGCCATTTTTCTGTCTTAAAGATTGCAGCTATTATTTATTTATAGTATAATAAACTCAAGTTGTCATTCACCCCATGACCATGCCACCAGCCACYTTTATTCCACAGCATAAAAGAAAACTGCTCAAGGGATATATTTCTATATGCTAATTACATGAAAGCTATTAAAGGAACAATTTCTCATAATATGGAAATACTGAGGATGGTRAGGCAAATGCCATGGAGGACAACAGCAGAACCTCAGCTCACTTCAGCAAGCTCTGTCCCAGATTTTACTGTGACTCAAATTCACACTGAAAAAGCAACGCTACTCTTCATTTATCTGTGCCAGTTAACCTTTAGCATCTGGCAGTGTCTTTTCACCAGCTTCATTCCTGGCTCTGGCTTAATTGAAGAACGGGGAAGAAAATGCCACAGATCCATCCCTGCTGGAGGTAACAACCCCTGGTTCTGCAGCACACTACCAGGTCACAGAGCAGAGGGGAAGGAGCTCTTGTTCCTCTGGGAAATAATAAAATTAAACGCTTAAAATATGTTGTTCAAAACCTTCCTTCTGCCGGTGCCATAAGATATACAAACATGAACATGGAGACAACTGAAAGAGGCAACTGAGTTTTTTCATGTATTACCAGAGTTCTCACCTGGGGAACTTTGAGGTGATTGTTTCGACATTTTTCTGTAAATGCATGTGCATGTATATTCCTGCATATTTTAATATATCTATGCACAATACAAGCAGTGAATTGCTCTCTCTAGAAGTGATCAGTGTAAACCACATATCACTGAAACCATTTTGATGAAGAACGTTTAAAAAAGCAAACAGTCTCAGATTCTGAACAAAGAAACAAAGCAACAACAGTCTCAGATTCTGAACATGGTCTTCACAGCCAATTTAAAAGTATTCTGAGGGGCTTTTGTACATTTTCTGAACTTCAGTGTTCTATATAATAAAACCACTTTATTGTTCAAATAAAGGTAATTGAAAGAAGAAAGCCAAAAATAATTTTTTAATGCTAATAGACCTTTAATTCYTACCCAACAAAATTTTTACATTTTCATATGAATATATGTACTTTACATCTATTATTGCTTAGATTATAAGGATTTAATGTTAAATATATTAACTTTGGATGTTAAAATTTAACTATACTGATCCTAATGCTGCAAGTTATCCAAACACTGAGCTCATAATTAAGTAATGAAAGACCTAAATAATCTTTAAAACTTAAAACTTCTAGCCTGATTTTCATCAGCACTGAGCTGAATTTCCAACTGTATCCAAAAATATCCAATATCTTATGAGACTACTCTATGTGTGAGATTTAGGCACTTGGGTAAATTTCCTTAAGTAAAATTGATATTAATTTACAYTGATGAAATTATCTTGCTTAGGAAAACATTAATTCATCACACAGAGTMTGAGACCTTTACTTAGTATTTACTTAGACACACATCAGGAAACACTCATCTACTGAAGCAAGCATGTGATTTACATCATTGGCTAATTAACTTCCAAACTGAAGGACAAGAAGTCCCTTTCTCCTTTAGGAAATTTTGATGGAAGAAGGCTTCTCAATGGAAAATATCCCACTGGAAAARATTTGGCTGAATCTCCCAGGGCAAACACACTAGCAGTGAAATCCATTGCTGAACAAATGATTTCTCCAAATTTACTCTTCCAAGGTGAATTTAAATGCCCACATCTGTGCGTGGAGCACAATTTCATCATCCACCCATCTACACTGTAGCTTCTAACCATTTTAGATCTCCTGTCTCTGCATGCTCACTGAAAACCAACTCCCCAGAAGGTTAATCTTCTTTGTAGCCATTTATGGAWAAAGCTTTTGAGGAGATCCAAGAAAAGGTCATTCTTTTAGTCTTCAATGCCCCCCATACTCTACACTGTTGAAGGCAGGGTAATGGCAATGCATGGCTTTTAGCTTCCTCCTTACCATTCCTGCTCTGAAGATGGGAAACCCCATAACGGGGTAGCCAAAACAGCATTGTTCTTTTCAGATGGTTTTTTAAAGACTTACAGATTTTTCTGTATTTCCATTCAAATTGTAGATGTATTTTTTTAAAAACACAGACAGATAATTTGCAACACTAAGGTCGAAGACCAAATCTGATTATTAAACTACAAATTCAAAGCATTTTAGCCTTCTATAGCCTACAGGATAATGTGACCTTCAAGAATATGAAAATAGGAGAAAAGTTCGCTCCTTAGCATATGCACTTTCAATCACAATAAGCCGCCTACACATGATAATACTCCAAGTTCTGACAAATGATAAAAAGACTGATTATTGCTTTTGCTCTTTCTTCTTTTCCTACTGATTTGGTAGTTATCACTACTCAAATGTCTTTGCATGTTTCATTGTCATCATTTTTAGCTTTTCCCTGCCCTCCTTTTTTTGGATACAACTGTCCTAATTATCTAGTGATGATGATACATGTTCTGAGTCAGAAAAGAGAGAGATCTGAGAGCTAAATAAATCAAACCTCCTCTAGCTGTGGCTAGTACAGATTCAGGTTATGAATCACATATTTTGCTTCAACAACCAGCACTGGGTTTCACCTCAGGCTCTCTTTTAGATGATTCTCCTACAGTTTGAACCAAAAACTCAGTGACCAGCAGTACACATAGTCATTCCAATATTAGAATATAGTTGAAAAYTATCTTGCCCAGATTGCTCCTTTTTATCAGAAAAACTCTAAATAAACCCTTTATTCCTTCATTACTTAGCAAATCTAAATTATTTTATTTGACTCTTCCTATTAGCTGGGTCGAAGAAAGTTGTTTGAAGCATCTTAGCTGGATATTAGACAGATACTTTGATCTACATCACTTCGGGCAAGGGGTAAAGAGGGAAGCAAAATCAAAATTAAAAAAAAAATTAAAGTTTTCCAACTCTGTGTGATGAGCCTTAGTCCATTAATGTATATTTACTGACCAACAGCTCTGAAATTCMAAAGCACATGTGGAAGCACTCACTTGGGTCACCCTTGGAAAAAGGTCTGATAGCAACACTTGTTAAAATAAGAATATGAATGTAAATGGTGTGGGTGAATTGAACACAAAACCATTCGAGCAGGCTTTTACATAAACCTAATCATATGAAAAAAATACAAACATGTGACAGATGAAACAGTAACCTGAATGTGAAGAGATGTTATATATATATATATATAAACAGTAACCTGAATGTGAAGAGATGTTATATATA
>NW_026623388.1:224784-238569 GCF_030028575.1 Malurus melanocephalus | reverse complement strand
CATCTTCCCCACAAGGGGAAAGACAGGCAACAATCTTCTCTCTTGTGAGCAGTGACAGGACCCAAGGGAATGGCTTGAGGTTGTGTCAGGGGAGTTTTAGGTTGTAGATTAGAAAAAGGTTCTTCACCCAGGAGGCTATTGGGCACTGGAACAGGCTCCCCRGGGAAGTGGTCACAGCACCAGCCTGACAGAGTTCAAGAAGAATTTAGACAATGCTCTCAGGCACATGGTGTGATTCTGGGGTCATCCTGTGCAGGCTGAGGAGCTGAACTTGGATGATCCCTTGTGAGTCCTTTCCAAATCAGTATCTTTTATCCATATATATATATATATATATATATACATATATATATATATATATAAACATATATATACATGTGCACAGAATTATAAATGTAGAGTGTAGCAAGCAGGGAACCAACACATGGGGGCATGTGTGTCAACATTCCTGAGGTGATCCCTCACCAGATGAGTATCACCTGATGRTAGGAAGCAGCAGAAGTACACACGGAGCTGGAGCACCCAAATCTGCCACAGGAAGGTTGTGCAGCTGGGGAATGTCTTCGCACAAAAAGAGAGTGTGCTGGTAGCACACAGGGCCTGGAGTCAGACAGGGAACATGAGGTAAATTGTGTGAATGGGCATAATTAGAATATTTTGAGATTATTTGTAACTAATCTTAATGCACATCAGAAATATGTCTCATAAGTCATTAAATCAATATTAACATTTGGTTATTTTCTAGTATCATGGGTTATCTGTTGTACTACTGATGCCAGTCCTGCATGTAGTTCACTTTTTGTCAGTAGATTACATTTTGTTAATAAACCAGTAAACTGCTTCAATCCTAATTTGGCTTTCACTACATAAGCAGAGCTGTTTTTCCATGAAAAACACATTAACTACTTAAWTTTTTAGATTATTGACAACTTGTGAAATCTTTTTATGGTTGTGAGGGAAAGCATTTCAAATTAGGCACTATCCAAATTAAGCTGGCTTGAATAATTTCTCCATTTTGAACAAGTGAAGAAAGGTCAAAAAAAACCCCAAAACTAGTGAGAGACCTACAAAATCAAGACTGGCCTCTAAGAAAAGATTGAAAAAAAACAAACCCAGGCTACATAAATGAAGAAGGAGAAGACTAATGGAGAAGAAGATAATAATTTTAAATATATGAAGGCAGCTATAAAGAAGTAGATCACATTGTATTGCTGGTGTTAAAGGCAAATGGATGTAGACTATAGGAAGTACCAGATCAGGCATTAGAGTAAAAGCTCTTCAGGTTTATTCTTCCCTTCTAACAAATAAAACACTGGAATGGGCTCCTGCAGAGTTTGTAGTTTCTCTGTCTTAGAATGTATGGAAGAATGGGCCTCAAAACAGGAGGATGATTATGTAACCTTCTAATGTCCCATCCTTCGCCATGATTTTATGCTGCTGTATGAGGTTGGGTCCCAGACATTGACTCTGATTTAGACCCACAATCAGGTAGGATGAGGTTATGTTCTGAACTTATGCTGTGATGTATGCAGTGGGGTCATATCAAGGATGACCCGGAAACTTGGCGTTGTCTCCTCCTGTGGCACAGAGGTCATCTCTCACAACAGGTAAAATGCAAGGCTTGCTCAATTGTAGTCACTGACTAAAACATTATGGTTTCTGCCTTCTTTCCTACTTTACTGAGCTTCTGGTTGCTTTCCTTATCTCTAGGTTCCAGTCCTGTAAGACTCAGCAGAACTAAGTGTCTGCTTAGCATCTCAGCAGCCCAGGCACTCTGGTAACACAAGMCCACATTTCTCAGCAATTTAATCAAAATAACTGCACTGTGACGGGCAGTGGCTGAGGCAGTAGCAGATRTTTTATTCTGCTGACTCTTCTCTGAGGGAGGAACATTTTTAGTGGACAACTTGGTGCACTAAAATTTTACTGTTCATCTCTTGGGGTGAGCAAAAAATCAGCCCAGCTTAATCACCAAGAACCCTGACACTACACTTCTCACAGTTGTGAGCAGCTGCACAGTCTTTATCTTCTGTTTACTYAATCCAAGGCTCAGTTTTGAGACCAGGAGGCACTCTTTATAAACCAAGTGGTGACTTCTCTTATGTCATTTGAAGTGGGGTTGACATCACTTCCTCTCCTGTGATTGGACTGTCTATCATGCTATACATGAGGCAGACACAAACAATGCTACCATACACTCAAATTAATATAGAAGATTGTGGGAAACTGTGCTTTATACAGTATTTTTAAAGATTGAGTAGAGGGCATCTCCTCAGMGCATAAGAGGGAATAGGTAATTTATATATTTATTTGCCACAAGGCTTTACAATTTATGCCTTTTCCTTGAGAGCAAGAAAGTTGTGGGAGTTATAGTTACTCTATTCTCACTCTGAAAAGTGGTGTTCTTCCATTAAGAAAAGAAAAAAAAAAAAAAAAAAAACCTTATTTGCCTCCTCCTTTCATCATCTTTATCTCCCTTCCCTCTTGGAAATTCTTTATTCGCCCTCTCAACCTTAAATTACTATTTTGAATTTAACACCTGATTTCTGTCTGTGCTGGAGTCTCAGCTTTCTCTTTCTATGTATCTTTGCTACTGTGTTTTAATGTCTCTCCTTCATTTGGTTTTTGATCACCCCCTTKCTTTCTGCAACCTGCTTTGCTCTTCTGTCCAGAGGAAAGTTCCTCTGAGACTAAATGTGATGGAGGTTCATTGATTGTAATGTAGATGTTCAAAAGTAGAATGGGACAGACAAGGCACAGACCTRTTTCAATGGAAATATTTGTGAGTAGAAGGTGTAAGCATATGCAGTTTAGACACAAACTTAGAGAAACTTTATAGCTAGAAGTTAAACCCCTAATCATATCCAAACTGTTTTGTTTTCTTTTTTTTTTTTTTTTTAAGTCAGGGTAGATTTTCTTGGGGTAACAATATGATCGTGCTTGATTTAACAACATTTCTCTAGCTCAGAACATTTGATCCTTGAAACATTTCAAATAAAAGGCCAAGCTTTGCTCTTTAAATGAACAATACAAAAAAATATGAGAAAGCATTTCCTATAATGCTACTGCCTTGTCATGCCTCTTTTTTTATGGGATTGAAACACTGTGATGAATATTAATCTGAATTCACTCGAATCCCTATATAGGAAGGACGATTGCAAGTAAATGCTTGCAAGTTGTTCAACTGAAAGTTTTAAAGATAAATATTTAATRACTGTAACAATACTTGTGCAGCCTATGTGAAACATCATTTACTGTGAGGTCCTGTCCCTGATGTGGGATTATTTACCTAAGCAGAGCTATCACAACCAGGTAGTAGCACTTCATGACTCTCATACTCCAAAATTAAGATAGGCAAAGGCAATTTCAAATTTTCCATGATACTATAAAGAGTCTGACTCATTTCAACAGTTCCATGCAATGTGCACTCATCCACTTACGCTATGTCTGTCAGTGACATTATCTTTCTGAGGGTAGTAGTACTGGTGGCCATCAGTCACTAATAATTAATTTTTCCCATCTCACTAGATGTAGTTTSTATTTTATAGCTGTTCTCTGTCACCTACAATAAATTATTTCCTATCTCTGCTACTGACTTAGTATTGCTGGATGTGTTCAGGTTTAATTTTGTTAATGCATATCTCATGCTGGCATGTAGGAGGAAAGAGGTCTAATAATATTAGCTAAAAAAACTTACATCTGGTTCTCGTTGCTAATGCTGTCTGGCATCTGTGAAGGCAACTCCAGCTGACATCCACAATGTAATCTTGTTATTTTTTTTCAAAATGTATTTGAGAAGGAAATGTACATTGTGGAGTTATTGTTTTTTGTTTTTTGTTTTTTGTTTTTTTTTTTATACAAAAGCAACATTAATTTTAATCCCTGTCTGATTAGATACAAAAATCTAACTCAACTCTGTTTTTTATTGCACAGGAAGTTTTTAACATTTACACTCAATACTGAGAACCAATTTGTTGATAAGAGTACAAGTAGTAGGTAAGGTCCACAAGCTTTGATTCACAAAGAATTTCTTTCATGAAGGCAGGAAGGAAAACCTGTAGCACCAACATGCAAACTATAGATCCCAAGAGCCTCCACTGAAATGTTGACTTAATGACAAAAATTGTGTTTCACAATCTAATTTACAGCATTGCCAGGTCCCTAAACCCAGATTCCTATTTCATCTGCCATGTATGCTTGAAGATAGCTTTAAGTAATCTGTAAAATTGAAGGAATTKTAGTGTTTTAGACTAATTTAAGTCTCTTGGTGAGATAGGGAGATCTGGTGGCTTTAAAATATGTGTCTCACAAATATATCACAGCCATGGCCCTCAACACTTCTCTATGTAGCCTGATACTCAGTCATGGATAAGAGATTTCTAAAGCAGGGTCAATGGATGGGATGTTCTGGCTTTCTTCTGGTATTTGCCCTTTGAGAACCTTCCTTATTTCCTTGGGGGTGTGTACACAGAGCAAAATGACTTCTGCAGGGCAGCACTTACAAAAGCTATTTTTTTTTTTTTTTGTAGAAGGTTGCTGAAAGAAAAGTAGAAAGGCATCTAATTATATTTTAAGAAGTCGGTGATGTATTTTTCTGTACTTTGCTTTAACCATGTGCACTTTCATACTTCAAATATTAAAAAAAAAAATCACCTTGAATATGTACATCTATTCAGGTACCTTGTATAATGGATTTTCAGTTTTATTATTAGTGAAGGTCATACAAGGGTTTTGCTTTACCCAGTTGGCTTCTCAAATATTGAAGGTTAGAATTTTCCCATCTAAAAAGTTTGAGAACAGCACACCAGGACCAAAGAATACTCTAGTTTCATTAATTAATCAAGTCATGTCACAGCAAATCTTGTTAATCCATCCTCTGAGGAAACTCAAGTGATGTTTCAATTCTCTATGYAAGAATAGACAGAATAGTGAATAGTGATAGTGTTATACAATTACAGAAGGATGGGCAGCATTTGAAGACACCAGAAACTAAACTGTTTTTTACCCCAGCAGCAACAGAAAGACTTTCTTAGATGCTGTCTTTTCAAAGTAACCTATTTAGGGCACATAGCAGGATTATATTCTCATGCTAAATATGGTAAGGTATTAATAAATTTTGAAAATCACATTGCTGTATAAAACCAGACAGGTTATTTTGACATCTTTTATCTATTTGAATTCACAACAGAAAAATGCAGGTGTTCTCAGCGTACTTGGAGAGTGACAATGACTGGGTATACAATAATAGCTGTTACATTACGTTTTCTTGACTAGTAYCAGCACTGACTCTCTAACCCTAAAAAAAAAAATCAAACTGCTTAGTCCAATTATCAGGTTCATAGGGAAGTAGTTTATTCTTTTTTTTTTACAGGATAACCAAACATGTAAAGTCAGATTTACAAGCAACACTCTTCATTTAGTCAGATTGAGTATCTGGCCTTTGTCTTGAGACTTAATGAACGCCCTTGCCCTAATACCAACAAAAATCCGAGCTGTGCAAAACTTTCCACAGATTAAAAGCCTCTCACAAGCCAAGTGATTATTCTTAYATTTCATGTTCGACATGTATAAATAAACAGCTGAGCTTAGATCAGTGACTCTTACAAAAATGGTACTTTCATGTAGGTTGCATATGCTTCCTATAAAAAAGGAAAGTAGGAATACTCCACATTTAACCCAATACAACTTTTGTAGGAAACAGATGATGCAAAAGTTCTCCAGATGAATCAATTCATAGGAAAACATTTTCCTTTTTCTAGCCAAGCTGGCTGTGGAGAGTTAAAAATAAAGGAATACTTTTGCTCGGAAAAGTCCAGATTTTTAGACCAAGAAAAGTCATTGTAGTGTTCTTAAAATTGTTGTCCTGCTTATATCTCAAGGTCTGTGTCCAGATGTAGAAGTTCTTTCCCAACTTTGCCTAAAGCTCTGACAATTATATATGAAATTACCCCTCAGACAGAAGAATGATGCATCTGCARTATGGGTCCGATCCAAAGATCTGTGAAAGCAATGGAAAAACTCCAAGTGGTGCAATCACTTGTGGATCAGATCCCTGAGTTGTTAGTGATGAAGCACTGTATAAAATGTCAGCCCCAATTAAGCTATGGCAAAATTCCCACTCTGTAGGGTCAGGACTGCAACTGTAAAATTTTTTTAGTTATCTGTACTCCATTGATCCCAGTTACTTTACATCTTAACACATTTAAAAAACTGACACATATTTGCAAAATTAATCAAGCTTTTTCCACTAATACAAACTCTTCTACAACTGCTGTTGTATAAAATGATTTCCTGTTTCTTTTTCATTTTAATTATTTCTGCCTCTTAAGGAACAAGAGTCAATATAAATTTGTGTTCATATTTGCAATTATGTGCTCTATCTTTAAGTTTGCATCCCTTTTTAAGTTGTACTGCTGTTTGTGCAAYTGAATTATGTATTCATAATTTGAATACCATCATTTCAAATTACAGATTTTTAATATAATGTGAATATCTATATCACAAGCATGTGCATGCTACTTTAATCAGAGATCAGGAAAATACACCATAGGATTCATAACTAATGTCTTACACTATTCCAGATGAAGGATCCTGTGGGCCAGGTCTTCAGATGATGTCTGAGACATGGCTCCAGTGATTTCAGTCTACTCATTAAACAAAGATCTCTTTCCACCTGTCCTCATGCAATTCCTTATGGGCATTGCACGGAATTAAAACAGAGAGAAAAATAAAAATCAATAACTATCAAACTGAATACATATTGAAAGATTTTGATACTTTGTGTTCAGTTAGGTAAGTTAAATTTACTGCAGAAATTCCTACTTCTTGTCTATACTTAGCACATTCTTTACACTTAAAACAAGTGCCCTGACTGCTCCTGTTTAGTCATGACTAGTTAATTAGCTTACTCAGACATTCCATTTTGACACAATTAATTTTTTTTTTTTTCATCCAGTTACCTTATTCCTAAGTCTCCATTAACAGATTCAGAACTTAAATGTAGAGTCCCTTCTCAGGTTCACTGGCCACCTAATCTTCCTGTGCCAGGTTATGATCCTTTCATCAAAGCCTTTCTCTGGAGATTTCCCACAGCAGCCTTGAGAACTGGAGGCTGCAAAGATCTGTGCTGTAGCTGTGGCTGAAACACTTTCCTGTGGGATTAGAAATAAGCAAACCAGGATGACCACCCTCCTGGCTACATTTTAATATCACAAATATATTTTATTCTTGCAGATAGCCGTGCTGCTATTCTTCAGCATCTTCTCTGTTAATTGCAGTTAAGCAAACAGGCCTGAAATTACTGCTAATCTTTTCATCAACAACTTTTCTGCACCAGTGCATTGATGATAATCATTTTGCACTGTACTTGCATGCCAGCTTCCAAACACTTCCTATAAACCTGTYCTCAGACTCAGATAGATTTCTTACTGCCAGAGCCTTGAAGAAAGCTGGGATAGATCTTGATCATTCCCCCTGAATTTACACTTGAGGAGGGTGTATGATGGATTTGCTTCTCATCCAGTCTTTATTCTCTTCAACCAAACTCTTTCTTATCTCTTAATTTATTTCTCAAAACTCAGTGCACACATAAAATATATACAGAAAGTCTCTTCATTTACAGAKTAAAATAAAAAGAACTATGGGTGAAATATAGCCTGCGCCATGTTGTATACRCTTGTCTTGTGTGCCTATTTCCCAATCACTGTTTTATATTCTWAAATTTTGAGGAAGAGTCCGATCTTAGTGGCCATAACACAGCTTTACACAGTCATTTATCAGCAGCCACATACTGGAATGGTCTTTGAAATTCTTTCAAGTACCACTTGTCTGTGGCATTTAGACGTACAGACACACAGCACAGGTTTTTATAGGTTTATGAAATGACGACCAAAAAATCATCCCTAACCAGTTAATGCTTTTAAGATAGATCTGAATTTCCCTACAATACATCAGTATTATGAAGATTGTAGAATGATCATTTAAAGTAAGTTACAGAATATAAAAAATTTGAATAACCATAAAGTCCTTATAAGAAACACAAACAATCTGACACATTTGAATGATTTTCAATATATATTTAAAGAAAAAAAAAAATACCTCTCATCCCTACGAGCAGCAATATTGGATGGAAGTTCAGGAGGATCAGTGAACTCTATTTTTGGAAAAGTGTTGGTAAGGGGATTGAAAAAATGTACAGATGATGTAGAAAAAAAGAACAATAGAATCCCCAAACAATTGCTAACCAACTGTCACACGGTAGTATTTTTAATCAGTAGTATTTAATAAGAAATCTCATGTTTCACAGAAGAGAAGAGAATTCATTGAGGGGATGGTAGCTCATCACAACACTCCCCATATTTGGATTTACTTTTCTTCCCCTGCACATAGCTGTTGCGTTTATGTACTGGTGCTAACTATAAACTACAAAAACAGGAAAACATAAAGAAGTTATTTCCACATCATTTACAGTCTGCTGGTTTATTGATTTTCTCTACATCTCACATTTCACTTGAACCATTTGTTTTAGTTTTTAAAAGAAAAGCCTTCCAAACAAATTAACTTTACTGAGGCTTTAACATGTYATTGGCTAGTCAGTATTATATTAATCTCTGTAATGCTAATGTTTACAAAGCAGGGGTATGGGGCCAAATCTTGATTGCCCTATTCACACAATCAGTCACACTGATTTTAATGGCACTGCTAACATTAGTAAAGCTAGAAAGATCTGGTTTCTTATGGCTGTCAGAATGTCTTTCCAATTAAGAGCCTTGTAATTCTTCTGTTTATAAAAATGGAGATTTTAGAAACTGCAGTAACAATGTTCAGCTCATGCCCTTCTTTCTTAGAGCCAGACRTTTTGAGAGAATCATAAATTTCTTAATATGCACATTTTCAGCATTAGCAGTTTAATCAGAGCATTCTAGAAAAGCAGCAGACATTTTTCTTGTCTGAGCATGCTCACATCTCAGAGTCATATGCTTTTACTTTTAAAAATCTGATTTTACTTTTGCATGTGTCAAATTAGTCACTTCATCAACAATTACACATCAGACCACTGTCAGGCACCCACGACAGGAAATCACTCAGTGCTTTCCATTTGGTGACTTGCTTTGCAGGCTTGCTGTGCTCATCCTTCCTTGTGCTGTGAAGTRCATACATACACAACCTGGGATTTAATTAAATGTTCGCCATTTACTCCATAGCACCATGCAGAATGACATCCTCGGAGAGAGCCTGAAATCGCCGAGAGCTGTTACTGTCCCAAACCAGGAAAAAAAGTAAYGGGATGAAGGAGGAATTGTCTACCTAGCATGTTCATGGATCAGAATGTGCCATCCATTGCAAAAAAAAAAGCAGAGACTAAGCCCTTTTCTATCTTTGCCTGATATGGGGATGAAAAGCTAATATCATGGCACAAATTATGTATGCATGAAAAAGTTATTTATTATGCTTCCTGTTTCTAATGCCACAATGAAATAGCTTCAGCTCTGAGTTCTAAAACCTTGAACCTCTAAGTGTGCAGCAAATGGCAATATTGATCTCTCTGCTCTGAGGCAGAATTAGAGCTTTTTATGACAAGCTTCTTCTGTGCAACACATTGGTGAGGTGTATCCATGTGCCCTATGGTGGGATTTCCAAAATAAACAAAATTAAAATATCTTTTTCTTGGTTTGAATGTTAGCTCCTTTTGTACTTTATATGACTGCACCCAGCTTTCTCTCTGCTTGAAAGGGAATTTGTTATTTTTCAAAATAAAAAGTGACATTATGTAAAAATGCTTTTCTTGGCAGTACAACTGGAATGAAAATAACCCTGTAACAATAGTATAAGTATCATTGTGAAGAAAAGGTAACAAATGCACTCAAAAAAACATTTGCACAGTTCATAATAAATATGAGATCAAAAGTAATTATATCAGATACACAGTGAATCATTTTAGAACAATATTTTTAGCCTTTATTGCCTACATTGATATTATAATAAAATTACTTCTACATTATACACAAGGAGAGGTTGGAATATGTGCTTATATTCTTCTTTAGATATATTGAAGAAAAATAGCTTTTCAAAAGTACTTTTAAAGTTTAGAGTAAAGGAGAAATGTCACAAGAAAAGAGTCCCAGATGCCAGTACTCATTGCAGCAAGATTTGCTGAACTTAATTACCTAGAATTCAGTGCTGGTTTGCTGAACTATGAGTGGTATTGGGGCACAGTTAATTAGCACAGAAAAGCTCAAGGGTCTTCACACCAATTTACATCACATGGGTAATGAGAAACACAGGGAAAAAAAGACTTCTTGGGTCACTGTCTACCCTCCTGTGCAATCACAGACAATTAAATCATATAATCTTAACCTAAACTGTAGTGAGTACCTCCTTTCAATTCCTTGGTGAGTCACTGGCATTTTCTTTTCAGATATGATTTTCCAGCTSAATTTGCACCCTTTCAATCTTCTGGGGGGTCTCAATTTTCACTRAGTAACTTTAGTCATGGCCTGTTTATATACATTTGCTTTTAAGTCAGTGCTGCCCTTTAAGCTTCAAAAATTCTTTTCTTTCTAGTGCTTTTCCCTCAGTGCACARAAATAAATCATATCCACTCTCAGTTTTTGGTTTTCTATGATAAACAAGCAAGGTTCTTTTAGATATGTCCCAAAGGATGGGCTTTCCATTCTCTTCTTATTTTAGTGGACTTTCTTCATCAATTCTAGTCTAAAATTGATATCTCTTGAAGGGAGGTGGGCAGAATTTTAACCAATCTTCCAGAGATCTGAACAGTGCTTTATACAACAGTTTCAAAACTCCTTTCTCTGCAGAAATGCCTCTCCAAAATGCCTAAGAACTATACTCATCACTACAAAGTCCTATCACAAGGATAACTGGAAAACATTCAAAAATTGACTACCACGCATTGCAGTTTCCTCTCTCCTTCATTTCAACCCTGTAAAGTGCTGTGGTATAACAGATGTTCTTCCCATTAATCCCTAAATGGATGACTGTACTTTGTGTGATTACATATTTCCCATTTTTATTACTTCATTTCTTAAAGTTCTACACCTCTTTACAATATTCCATTCTACCTTTATATTTGCAGTAGTTTTTTAGATACTGCCATGGCCAAATTTTTTTAGTACACATCTACCTTATTTTCAGTCTGAGAGTACTGTCCCTGGCTTGTGTGAGGGTTTAAGATTTTAATTCTTTATTATATGCATGTTTGCATGTGCTCTTTCTTTCTTTGTGATATAATGTACACTGTTTCAACTTAAGCACATTAATTGCACTAAGTTTTACTCTTTTTTTTGTCCATGTAAGTATTTTTTTAACTATTGCCTTTTTTTTTTTTTTTGTTTTTTTTTTTTTCCTTCTGTTTATCATAACTTATGCAATTTAAGAGAAGGATTAATTTAATTCTGAATCATAAAACTGTTTCTTTGACTGCAGTTTCACTGCATGGTAGCCTTTTTCTCCTTCTCCTGATTTCATAGTTTTATAAATAACCTTTTCATATTTCTTTAACTTTCCTCAGAAAAGGTAACTCAGCATAACTGCATTTTCTCTGACTTTAAAAACTAACAGAGGAGATCAGCAGCTTGGTGAGGGTCAGTCCATTCATCTATTTTGGCTGTAACGCTTCTCAAGACTCAATTAACCCTTGAGTTCATAGCAACATAGATCCTTCAGGAAGGAAACTCTGCAACCCCACTAAGTCAAGACAGAAAGGATCTGTGGCACAAGATACAGGGGATCAAAATGGTAATTATCCAGGTAAACATGCTATCATAATTTCATTGCCCCTCAGGATGATAGGTTGCAAACAGGTCATCTTTGAAGCTAAAAACATCAGAAGATGGAACTCCTAACTGAGATTTGCCAACGGTGATGCAGGTTTTTTCATGCCAAGAAAGGAAACTAGAGCTGTCTCTCTCCTTTAAAAGGATTACTTATGATCACCTGGGACCACTTATTTTTGAAAATTGTCGGTGTTAGCAGGAGGAAATGAAGGTGTAAATGTGCAGTGAGTAGAAGCACATGCGCGTGCAGCCAGGAGCTGTGCTCATGCCAAGGCTCAAGGAGCTGGCCAGGACCAGCCCCACTCAAACACAGAAGTTTTGATCAAAAAATGAACACAACAACGCAAATCACACAGCTCAGCAAGGATCACAGCGCTGTACACCAGTATCTTACTGTGACAGACATCACTTAATGGGCTTCAATTTGTCTGGAGCTGAAAGATTAGGTTTGAAAAACTTTGAAACTTCCCTTGACTTAAAGAGCTCTATCCCATTTGTTAGGCAATAGGAACGTATTTTACAATTTCTGGAAAAGGCACATGCATTTGCACAATACAACATATTTCCTAAAGTATTTTCAGCTGACAGTTTGCCTCTGTGCAGACTAGACCATTGCTTCGTGTGTGAGTCTAGCAATCTTTTTCCAGAGGTTAGTTTCTACCTTTTACACAAATTATGGAACATAACCAGATTTTTTGGACCTGTCAATAAGGAAGATTTTTTCAGGAGTATGGACTGTCTAACAGAGGGAATTTGCTTTACTAACTGAGATACCTACTCCAGATCAGGGATAAAACTCATCTGCCATGCTAAGAGCTGAGGTCTCCAATCAGTTTATATCAAAGTGTATACGGTGTTGACTTTGCCCTTTTACATGTTGTTTTTGTCATATTATTTATTTCAAGCACTGATTTCTTCCCAGTGTATCTGTAGCAATTATTACTCATCTTGACAATGGCTATTTTGCCTTGAAAATATGGGCTTGAAAAGAGCAGTACGATACTCTGATTTAAGGACCCTGTCAGCAGCATTAACATTGCTGGTTTACATGAGCAATATGAACATCATCTTTTAAAAGAACTATATTTCTTCTGTTCTTTTCTGGAAAGGCTACACATTAAAGGAAAAGAATGTGTCAGAACAAAAGAGCACCTCTTTGGAGACTTACTATATGTCTTAATGGAATATATCAATTTCATAAATAGACATTAATGGATTTGTTATATCAAACCAGATAGAAACCAGAATGAGGATTAAAAAYATAAAGAAAACAACTAATAATTTAATTCTTAGMATTTTCACAGRTACTTGCTTCACTTCCTGAAGTCTYGTGTCACTTTCCTTAACCAGAAGGAAATATATAGGTGGCAATGTATATAGGTGGCACATGTTATTTGATATCAATTGTGTTCTTGAAACAAAACTGACCCAAAGACTAACAAAAGAAACAATACCTTTTATTTCATCACAGAGAGAAAGTGTGTAATTTATCTTGTTATCCAACATCAACATTTGGGGATTTTTTCTTGGTACAAAGGTCTTGTAACATATAAACATTCTCAAAAATAGGATGAAATTCCTACTCTGCTGAAACAATCATACCACAGCTATTGTTTCAACATCTTTTCTCTYTGTTATTGTCATTCTTTTTGCTCACTCTGTTGTCTTTCTCTAATTTTTTCATCAATGCTCTCTTTTCCCTTCTTGTCTTTGATGGTAGAGCCTGGGGGCAGAAGAGAAATTGGTCAGACTGGGCATACCATGACCTTGCACTTGCAGCCTGTTGTGCAAAGCCACTGAGCCCTTTGCAGAGACTTCATTCACTTCCACACCATTTCTTTCACTTATCTTTTATTCCAGTACCCCATTTTTCAAAATGTGCAAGAATAAATCCTCTGTTTTTCCCTTTCTTATTATCCCAACTCAAGTTACCCTTTCCACTGTGAGCAGACTTTGAAGACATACACCTAAAATCCGATTCTGATGAATA
>NW_026623388.1:214539-224739 GCF_030028575.1 Malurus melanocephalus | reverse complement strand
TATAACACATGACAGGTTAATAAGGCAGCTCTTAAGTTTTTGAAAATTGCATATTAAAAAAAAATACATCAAAAACAAAGCAAATTAATGTTTTCAATATTCAGGAAGACTTCTCCATTCAGCACTAAACAACTGTATCTCTTGTTAACAGGTTATCACAACCTTTTCTTTGAAGACCCACAGCACAGAAACAATGGCTGTGGGTGAGACAACAATGAATATACTGCGCAGCTAGTGACCTAAGTCATTTCATAAAGAAGGCAAAATTAGAGAAGCAGTTCTTTTGACATCTGTAGCAAGGAAGTCTTCCAAATAAAACAGCATATTCTCTTTCCCCCCCGCCTCCTATTCAAATAACCTGGCAACTTCTGCAAATATAGTAGAAGCAAGGCTTTGTTATAAAGGTAAAACCAGTTTCCCTCCTGAGTTTATATCCAGCAGGCTTTTTTTTTTTTTTTTTTTTTTTTTTTTTTTTTTTTTTTTTTTTTTTTTTTTTTTTTTTTTTTTTTTTTTTCAATTTACTGGAAGAACCAGTGTGTGATTGAAATGGGAGGAACAGGTGAAAACTGCAATACCTTTTCCTATGAATATAAGAGTTATCAGATGGAGACTGTACTCACATCAGTCTTTTGAAGCAAGAAAGAATAAGCAGAAGCTTTCTTCTGTGCACAAAATTCAGGATGGAAAKAATTACTTTGTTACACCATCACTCTTCCATATACTCCAAATCTTTAAGAGGGTCTGCAGCAGATGTCAACACTGCTTGAMAGACAAGGGTCATTTTTAGGGTAATTTAGAGGTAGTTGAACTAAGTTGTTAGATCAGTAATTTTTAAAAAGCAAAAATATAGGCATAATTCAGTTTAAGCACATGYTGGGACCGTGCACTGTGAAAACCTYAYCCTCCAACCTGCCTTGMCCAYCCTTTCYAAGCTCCATGGAAGTCAACTSTCAGATYAGGCATAATTTAGTTATAGTAAACTTATTGATTCTTTTATCTGAATCTTTCAAACTCAGTCCACTCTTGTTTTATAACTGGTAAAATTACATTAAATTTAATAACAAAATCTTTAACTTGGTTTCTGAAAACTTGCTTAGGGAAATAGAAACAGCTGGCTTTTCGTACGGTTTTGGCTTCTTTCCTTTACCTTATTTCATTCTGGCATTGTGTAACTCTGTGCCAAGGTAAGGAAGAAATCTGTTTTCTATGTTCTCAATTGTTATTCCCTTCAGCTTTCTTGTGCACTCAAAATGTGGAGCCCAGCCTATGATAATATCACAAAATTCAGCTGTGTGTAGTTTCCTCTTCTTTAAGGTGTGACTGATCCATGCTACTGATTCATACAGGAGTGCCATGCTAATCCAGGCGTTCAGACTAGAGACAGTGCATGGTTATGGTCTTTCAGAGAGTTTTCAGTCCACTGAAAAGCATACTTTTTCATGCCAATTTGAATGTATTTTTCAGTTAAGAATTCTCACTTAAGGGATAGTTRCATTTTCTCAAATAAATTATCAAATGTGTTATAAAAAGTCCAAATAAAATACTGCARTCTTTTGTAACCCGCTCTCACATATTTTTCCTTGACAAGCAATTTTCTACACTCATTCCTATTTCCCAAGAAAAGTTAGCCAGCTAAGTGCATAAAATGTTCACAGTTTCACTTTTATGTATAACTTAAATTTGTATATCAACTATATCCCAGCCCATGATAAATGACCTGGTTTAGACCTCAACATTTTGTCCTGAAAACACTTCATAATGTATTATGCATTTTGTATAATAACCACTGAAAAATTGTCATGAATGTTCCTTACTTCAATGAAAAATCTTGTAGATTTTTTTTCTGGATTCTTCTTAAATTTTTCAGAGGAACTGGAAACAATAYATAAAGCTATTACCATCTGGACAACTTATACATAATCCATCAATACATGACTTTAGAAGGGCTGTTTCTAAGCAATAACAATGTTTCTGCCAATGGGAAAAAGAAGCAAGAAAAAAATTATTTTTAAACAACATAAGGGCTGTACCAGAGAATAATTTATCATCAAAGTAAATCTCCATAAAATATGGAAAGAAATTTCATTTAACACTCACTTGAACGTAAGGAAATCAAAGTTCAGTCTCAATATTTCCACTTTCTTTTTTACTCACTTCAGAAGGTGATCTGGCTTCTTCACCTTCCCCTTTCACCTCAGTGTTGTGAGAATGAAGACCTCAAAGACTATGAGGTACTCAGATACTACACAGAGAATGATATGTGAGAGCATTGAGAAAGTATTCTTTACAGGACAAAATATAAGAACTGCAAATACTGCAATGAATGGACACTCAGTAAAGTTTTGTTGTTTTTTTTTTTTTTCTCAAACAAGAATTTTTTGAACAGGGAATTTCAAAAGCAAAAGGAGTATCTGAGRAAGATATGTAAACTAGGTAAGAAAATATGTTGCCTTTGAGAACCTTCTCCTTGTCCTGCAGTTTGGAYGCAGTATCTGAGAGCAGATGATTCTGCACTCAAACTTTTATTCTTGAGCAATGTTAGGGGTCTAAAAAAGCCATACAATCTCCTGCTAGAAGAGAGACTTTCCATACCACTTTGTGTCTTTATCAGTAAATTGAGCATTGCTTCTTACTGAAATCTGTCAACCACATATTCAAGATTTCTATTAGGACTGTATTATTTTTGTGTTAGTAATACATGAAATGTCATGTAACATTAATATCCAAACTCCAGATCTTAGATTGCATAATAAAAATGTCCTTATTATATAAATATGAAACTACATATAACTTTCATTCCAAATGAAATATATAGATTGTTTAAAAACAACTTCAGTGCTGAAATTCTAGTATCAGTTTGGAGCAGATGTCACCATCTGGCTGCCTTCACAAGTATCTCTGTGAGACCATTTAAGTCTCCTGACTGGTTTCTACACAGAAAGTAATTAGAGTGAAGCACAAGGGATAGRATCCAACTGTGCTAAAATTAAGGTGTTTTCCTTCATTAAACTGAGAAAAGATGATAAAAAAGGGATGAACAAATGAGCAGACAATTTCAATTTGTCAAACACTTCATTTTCTTCCTCTTTACTAAATAGCAAAAAAACATTGGAGGTTTTTTTCATTTGGCATGTATCTATATTTTTTCTTTTTTTTTCTTTTTTTTTCATGTATCTATAGTTTTCTCTTTTTTTGGTTGGTTGTTTTTTTTTTTCCTTTTTTTTTTTTTCGTTTTTTATGCAATATTAAAAACTTTCATTCAATTGTTGATTTTTTTCCCCTCTATTATATTGTCATTAATGCCATACCCATTATCATTTATTTATTTATTTATTTATTTATTTATTTATTTATTTATTTATTTATTAGCTAGCATTTTCTAGGATATAAGTCAGCTTATTTTCCACTTCCCTGGTTATTTAAAGTGTTCTGCCGTGTGTTAAGTATCATAAAATGGCAGCATATTCAGGCAAAGTAATCTAATTATTATGCTGACTTTAAAAAAGCTAAATCTGAAAAGAAAATTTTAAAATAACAACTACAATTTTGAATATGTTTGTCTTGAAGAGCCAAAGGTGTCTTCAATTTTTCAATGAAGAAGGAAAATGAATTGCAATATTCAAAAGACACTAAAAGATTCGGGCATAGATACCACTACTATGACCATGTATTCCATGTAAAATTCCCCACTGGATTTTATAACCTAAGAAAACAGTACATAGATGAAATTACATACAGACACATATAGAGAGAGACCCACACATATATATACAAAAATGCTTATTTTCTTAAATATGTGTTTTGATTTTTTTTAAAAGAATGTCTGAGTAGCTTGCATGCTCTTGATTCTCCGTTAAATCCATTAGAGTAAGGAAGTATCACCAACTATCTTGGTTCATTTCTTTCTCAGTAATATATTCTATTATTTATCTTACCTTAGTCTAGAAAACAAGGTATGAATTTTCACAGTATCTTTCTCAAGGRCCAGTATTTTAAATTATGTAAGGAAGATTTTCTAACTTGTGCATTCCACAGAACAACTCTAACAGCTGTGATGGTGTTCCTGTGTTTCTTTACTTATTTATATATTTTGTGATTGGTACTCAGTGAAAGTTTTTTTCAATTTTTTCTTCACTTTTGTACAAATAGAGGTGTAATGCATTTTTAACTTGTTGCCTTTTCTTTTTAATTCTTGAAAGCATTGAACTCAGTTCAATAAAACTGCAGTATTTTGCRGTTAAAATACTGAAACTAGAAGAGACAGTAATAATAAACCTCTGTAAGATTCTTGAAAAGATAGGATCAATAATGTGCTTTTATTCTGGAGAGTGCAGAATGCTTGGAAAAAAAATGTTCGAGGTTCCCAAACCAAATGATTTTTGCCTTTCACCTTCATTCTGAGCTTGCASGAGTCTGTGCAAATCACCTGTACCATGCTGGCTACACTAATAAAGAAGCAGAAGGTAAAAGTATTTTCTGACATTCACTACAAATCTTTCTCAAGCTATCCAGCCTGACAAATATACTCCTTAAGTTAATTGTGCAGTACACAATTATGTCAGTTATGAAACTTTTTATCTTTTTCTGTTAAATATCACAACTTGCTGGCAAAACATACTGTGTTTTAAGGCAGTGTCAAATCTTCTCCAGTAATTTTAGCAGAAAATTCACCTCTCATTGTCCATCAAATACTTATTGTCAGTGACAATGGATTCAGCTACAAATTGCCAATATCTGGTAATGCTAGGAAAACATTTCTTTCCAGTATCCAGGTAAGTACAAAAGTAGGGATATATATTTATTAAAAGGTGAAAGGTGCATCCAATACTTTATATCTTATCAATTACATTACCAAGTGTGAACAACTGCAATACAGCTGATGCATAATTGCATATGCTCACATTGCAGGACCAATGACTTACAAACACTTTTCTATATGTGCTCATCATGTGTGAATGTGATATATTTAAACACATTGCAGTTATATTTTTTTTTTCTGTTTTGTTGTTGCAGTATCTATAATTTTGAGTGAGAAGGCTGMAAAAGAAAATACAGACTGTTTTTTAAAAATTCTATTTTAACTTAACCCAGTTAGAGAGTGTTTCATAATATTCTATTGATGTTCAAGCCTTTGATCACTGATCYGAGCACAATCAACAGCCACAAAGGCAAAGCCAGAAGATAGGGATTGCAGAAAGAAATAGTTAACAGAACTGATAAAGAAACATTAGTTAATAAATAGTTTAGGACAGMATATTAATGAAGTTTGGGTGGTTGTATCAGGAGAAATCAACATCACTGGAGAAATAGAACCAATGTGCTGAAAGCAGTGTAAACACTAATTCACAGCAAACCAGAAGATGATAAAGTTATCACAGTCACTTGCACCACTAATAACAGTATGTCAATGATTACCATGCTTATCTGGTCCAGATTTGACTAGAGTTAACTGGCAAATAGTTATTGAATSAGAATTAAAAGTATAGGTGGGAAACATGGCTGGAGATTCTGTTACTAAGAAAGCAAAGAAAACACATATTTTTAGCTATAAAGACAATAGAAGAAACAATATTTTTTTTTTTTAAATACATTTGGGAATGACTGTAAATAGAACAGAACTGATGTCACTAATACAACAAAAATAAATAGGAAAATCTGGCAGTGAAGTTTATAGCTAGAGRTGCATCAGAACATTTAACCTGGCATAATGCTGCTGGTAACATATTAGCAGGCAAACTGTCTCTGGGATATTATCCTGCTGTGGTGCAAAGTGTCTTAAGTGCTAACCATTATATTTGAGTTTCAGTAGTGTCAGCTACATTTTTAATTTTTAACACTTCAGAGAAACTTTTAATTTGACCTATTCATCTTCTTTGATCACAATATGGTTTAATGAAGACTTGAACCCAAAGAATTACAAAATTCAATATTATGCTATAATTACTCTGGGTTACATTGATTTTCCACCATCTGGACTTAGTATGTCTTGCTCAGATGGGGTTAGTATTATTTTTTGTTCAACACAGAGTGTACTTTTGAAAGAGACTTCTGTCAGTGGCATAGTGTTATTTTGGCTTCTTGAAACACACAGTATTACTGATTTATTTCAATCATTTCCCATACTCTTCAAAGTGATGGAAGTAGATGCACTCATTTCTTTTGTGATCACAATCARTAGTAAGAGCACATCTATGCCCCTCTAAAAGAAATGAGGTGTCTCTCGTTGGAGTTGCAGACATTTTCAAATTAGATCATTTTTTTCTTATTGTCTCAATCTGTTCCTACTTTTCTGCTTTCTAAAAAAAAAAAAAAAACCCAAAAAACAACAAAACCATGTCTGCCACATGTATTTGTACTCATGATAGGAACAATTAAAACAACCAAAGAACATATATTAAAGTATGGTCAGAATGAACTGCATATTTTGCTGTGCAATAAACACAATAGCAAAAAGTGGTGTCAGCTGTCCATAAGTGGCAATTTCAAGATGTGCTTACTCTCCTTTTGTTATTTTCTTGGACAAGAAAGCAGTTTTGACTGATTGTAACTGTAAACTGTCCATACCATTTATTATCTAAATGATTSTGTCTGTTGATTTCACAAACATAAGAAAACCTACTGTATTTTATAAATGCACATTCATAAGGATAAATTAATTTATATTTTCTACCCTTTTCATTCGCTTTTTCTTTTTTTTTTGTCCTCACAGATCTAACTACGTTAGCTGTATAGTGGTTACCCAGCATTCCCTGAGGCCCACTGAAGTTTTAATRTGGAAGTGCAGTTGAAAGTGAATGATGATGTTCAAAAAGAGTCACTAACTAAACAATTTTTGCCTGTTAATTTATGTTTCAACAATTATCACACCAAAATTAAAAATAGAAAGTTTATGTTCTGACCATATTACATGTTCCCACTTCTATATTAACCTGATAAATTTTGTGTAGTTACTAATGCTTGYGCTTTAATAGATAATTGAGAAGTTCAGTACATATAATTTTAAACTATACTGGTGTATACACCAAACTCAGGAAAATGAATATTTTTAGAAACAGAGGTTTCAGGGGGGAAAAAAAAAAGTCCAATTCTGAATTACAGAGAATATTCTCCCTTTATCTTCTTCATTTTGAATAGCCACCAAACCTTCTATATGCCACATAAAGTTGCAAAAGCCCAAATATTTTTATTCCTAAGCTGTGGAGCTCAAACTACTTGAAGGTGAGTATTCCCAAAATATAAATAATTATTTTTTGCTAATACATCACACTAAACTGTCATCATTTCTTGCCATGTATGCACTTCTTGCAATTCTAACTACATTAGAATTAGAATATTTTCAGGAGRTGAATATGCTCTTAGTTTAATAGTAAACATCTTTAATCAATATAATTATGTGTGCAAAAGTTCCACATATAAATTATTCTTATTGAATGTTCTACAACACGTAATACAAGACAACATTTAAGTCAACATGTAAGGGMATTCAGCAACACACACTCATAGGCAAACATCCACAAAGTTCTCTCCWAATCTGCATTTAAGATTCCACTTCTTATTCAGGGTTAAATAAATCCTAAACTCGAAGATGATCTTAAAATCTTTTTTATCAGGCCCACGGCTGACACGCATTTATTTGGAATAAACTTGTACTTCATCAGCATCTCTTACAAAACATAATAATTTCATCTGGTCCACTACTAAAACAGAATACATTCATCATATCATCAGCCACGCTGACCTTGTAAAGCCACCTTATAGAACCAAACTGAAGTAAAATCTGGAAACTGTTTATGGTAGAGAAGGATTAGAATTCAAAGTAGCAAGAATAAACACATGTCATCAATACCTGGGCAGTTCAGCATAGATATTGTGAGTAAATTCATCCCAAGTGTCTGACAATTGCCCTCCCGAAAGTGTAATCTTGTATGCAAAATATACATTTGCAACACATCAAACATCATTCCCAATTAACTGCCCTTCTCATGATGCTTTTCCCATTCTCTCTTTTAGAGTGTTTCTGAACTTGGTATACTTTTGCATTGAGGAGAAAAGGGGAACCAGGGAGCAAAACTCAAAGGCATAAGACTAAGATAATGTTTGGTCTCAAGCAAGAGAACATTTACATGATCCAAAACCTATTGAAGATGTCAGCAGAAATGATCCCATTAATTTCAACATGTGCTAAATTCAGCTTTCTTGAAAATTCCTGTCTTTTATTTATGATACTAAGAGGGAATAATTACCAGATCAAGCCAGAAGCAATGATACATCATCTTCTTGTCACAAAGGGAGCAAAAAACCAGCATTTACTTCACTGCAGTTCTCTGGATACTACAGAATGCTGGAGAACATGCAGCAACACACAAAGATCACCTTTTCGTTCTTACAGCACCAAATTGTCTAAAGCACTTCATGATTTACCTGAGTGTGAAAAAGACTCTTGTGGCTGTTACTATGAAAAATCCCAAGACAACAGAAAACCTCTGTTTGCCAATTTTTACCTGTGACAGCCTCTGCCACCCCAATACCCCTCCTCTAAAGGAATGAGAGGTCTCAGCTAATCATGCACTTCTGACAGTTAATACTCCAGTGGGCAAGCCAGACTTGTGCTAAGCCAAAGAGRAGTATGAATGAAATGTAGAAAGCCCATGTGGGAAATAAATGTTTTTCATAGAAGAAAAACAAAATCATTTRCTAAGTGACAAAGCTGGTGAAATCATTCCCCACAATATTTCATAGTTGCTATTACTGATAGCACATCAGTAGCTGATAACACATCTTGATAAGTTTCTTTAAAAAACGCACCTTGTTGGTCTGTGTACGATCACTGCACAGGTTGTTTAAATTGTTGGACAGTGCCCCTATTTCTTTCACTTAAACAAATGCCTCTGGTGCTTTGATGCCTCCTGTTCATTGCTCCCAACTTCTGCTTTGCAGTCTTAGAGCTGATAACAAGTGATTCATCATCTCTGCCCGTAGAAGAGCTCTAGTCATTATGACTTTGTGACTCCTGTGTGATGATCTGAGCCAGGATGSCTTTGTTGCATTGCCAGGGTTCCCATACAAGGCTAATCTAATGTGAAGGACCTCAAATTTTACTCTGTGGTACTCGCTCCCTATAATTTTCCTGTGACTTCATGCATTTAAATAAATCATTCATATTTAGTGACAGAAACGCACTGATGRTCCTGTTCCTTGCTGATATGCAAGCTGAGCCATGCAAATTCATGCCAGCTGAGACTGCCTCACACTTTAGAAATTCTTAAACATACTGTGCAAAGTTTGCTTGCCTTTGATCCATGGAGATCATCYACCACTCTAGCAACAGCCTCCCCTGTTGGGAACAGCCTAAGTTCTATGTTGTCAAGATGGTATTACTGCATTATGTTAATTTTTGCTTTAATGTAAGTTGACAGAATGCCAACATGAARTCATAGAATGCTTTAGGGCAGAAGGGGCCTCAAAGATCAGGTTTCAAACTCCCTGCCATGGAAAAGGAAAACTAGATGTGGTTGTCTGAAACCTCATCCAACCTGGCCTTGAACACTTCCAGGGATGAAGCACCCACAGCTTTTCTGGGCAGCCTGTTCCAGCAACTCACCACTCTCACARGAAAAYTTTCYTCCTGATATCTAATCTAAACCRAMCCTCTTTYAATTTAAAGGCATTGCCTCATGATACATCAACTTCCAAACCTTCTCTTTGAGATCTGCAAACTTTGAACAACCAGGAAAAAATTAATTGTGGATTGTTGCTCCTTATTTCTCTTTCGTAAAGCAAACCAAAACAGGATTGGCACCACAGATATGTGACATTTCAGATAATGGTACCAAGATCTTGAGGGGGAAAATGGATGGCTTATAGTGATTTGAAGATAATATGGAATTAAATTGTGCACTACACTGATCATAATTTTGTTTGGAAAAAAGAAAGATGAGAAACTATCAGGAATATATGAAATTTCTTTTAATTTCCTACTGCTGAAAATATGCTATTTTTAGAGAGTTTCTGAATGAGGGAAGTGGAAGGGTTCCTAATTTGGCTTGTTTTTTTCCTTAGTGAAAGAAARCTAGTGAGTTTCAATACACTGCAATGGTTCTGGTGTTTAACTAAAAGTCAGAAATACCCAGAAAAATGTAATTCAATTTTTTTCAGTGTTTTAAAACTTATTTTTAAAAAACCTCACAAAACTGTTCTCCA
>NW_026623388.1:213327-214481 GCF_030028575.1 Malurus melanocephalus | reverse complement strand
GTAACATTATGGTCAGTTTACACTTTGTTTTGCATTTATTTATATAGGCTGACACATACTGTGACTGAGTGTGTAGGATGTTTTTTTACAATAAATTTTAATCTTACTTTACATTATTGTTATGAAAACAGGGAACAGGAAGTCAATGTGAAAATAAAAAATAGATAAAAACTGAGTTTAAATTTTAATTATGTATTTTTAACCTTCACTTTGACACATTTCATAAACATTCAAGACACTTACCAGATTATGACATGACTTCTGAATAAAGTATTAAAAATACACTAATGAATAAATAATTCACTACACTTAGACTTGATCCATTGTTACTAAAAAAAAACTATATAAAAAAAAAAAGGGGGAAAAATCAGCAAAAAAAAAAAAAAAAAAAGTTTACCTAGTGCCTTACTTGATGGAGTCACAGTTGAAAAATATAAGAACAATATATGTCCTGTGGCTAACTTGATTTATTCAGATGTTCTGGCTCTGGAACAGAAATTACAGGTAAACAATCATCTCTTTCAGCAATCTCAGTTTCCAGTAAAAGCCTTTGTTTCTGTTAGGCAAGTCTCTTGCAGGCATTGGCTTCAGCCAGAAGATCTATCATTACTTTCATCACAGAGTTTTGTGTTTTCTAGACAATAAAAACAAAAAATTACATTGTCTTTGGACTTGTCTTTGTACTGTGAAAAAAATAGAGAAGTAGCCCATGCAGTCCTGTCATATGTTGATATTTCTCAAAAAAACTAGGACCAAATTAACCGAGAAAACTTACTTCAACAAGATTGTTCGTGGATATGCAGGCATGAATGCTTTCTGCTTACTCTCTTGAGTGTCAGGCATCCCCTGTATTTCATGAATTATGCAAACCCAAGTAAAAGTAATGGTTGAACCACTAATAAGAAAAAGACAAACTTTACAATTTCCATCCTARAATTAGGACACGGATTCCAATGTTCATCTGGCTCCCTATCACAGCAAGAGGAGGTCTTACCAAGCAGTCTAGGTGAAAAATTGCAACCCACCATTAAATAATTGACAGTGCCTTCCCCCAAGTTCACTCCTTCTCCATGTTAAGCAAGCCTTGTCAAGAGCTCCATGATGTTTGGCAACTAAGCTATAAAACAACTCAGAAAATCACTCTTTTGACCGTT
>NW_026623388.1:201060-213296 GCF_030028575.1 Malurus melanocephalus | reverse complement strand
GTAGTGCAACAGAGTGAAGGCTGTCAGAGAAACAATTGGTGCTGAGAATTTAAAATCAGTACTGCATAGCTAGTGGCCTGGAAGGATGAATGAAAGTGTAAAGGGTACTCCAGACTAGCTCCAGAATGCAATAAAAGAACTCTTTGAAGCAGCTGAAACTTACCAAGCTCATTCCAGTAATGTCTCTTTTGCCTTAGATTCACACAAAAAACACAGTTCAAGMACMCCCAAATGATTCTGTGACGAAAACKAARGCCCATTAARTGAAGATRTCCAGGAAATCCAATTCAGCAGGACTCACCCTGGCAAAGTTGAATTGCAAATGTAGATTCAGCCCTAGCAACAGTTTGCCAAACTGAACCACTAGGCAGCTCGAGGCCAGATGACAGTCCAAGAGACAATAAAGCTCTCCGACCATCAACTTCTGGATGAGCTCCACTGTTGGCTCAAAAGCTGAGCAAACACATGAACTCYGCCTTCAGCCCAACCTAATGAGTCCACCAGAGAGCTGTAGCAGATCAGGCCAGAGCTAAACTTGCAATGCTTACGGAGTGAAGTTTCTTCCTGCCTGGCTGAATTAGGTATATAACCCTCTATTCATTCATATTGAGGCACAGTGTGAGATGCATGTAGGGAAAGATCAACCAAAAAAAAGATAAGACAGCATAGATATAGATGGATATCTATATATTTAAACTGACAGACTCCCTGCATGGTAACACAGAGACCTTTAGGATACAGTGTACTTTTATTGGAAATTGTTATTTCTTAGTACTCCTCAGACAGATACCAGGCCACCCTTGAAAATGAAAAAAAAAAAAAAAAAAAAAAAAAAAAAAAAAAAAAAAGAGCTTTATGAGATTTAAGATTTAAAAGATTAGAAGATTTAAAAGTAAAATACGAAAACTGAAAATTCAACATGACAAGAACATAGCCCAGACAATCACTTAACTGTTTTTTTCAATCTGCTTCTAAGTATTAAGCATTGGATACTCTGAATTTCTACAAAATAAATTGGGATGTCTCAGTCTTCTACTAATCTTAACCAGKCTATTCATGACTTCACACACCAAGGATTCCCAAAAAGAAGTTGCAATGAACTGATTCTGTAACAATAGGAGATCAAAAGCTATGCAGTCTGTTTCTTGGCATCTTGAGATATAAAAAGTATTTTTGTTAGGAACTATCCTCAATGTCTACTGTTTCATCTCTTCTTGACTACCAAATGATTGGTCTTCATCAGCCTTAGTTTCCCAGGAACACATGTGTTTTACAACTGGAAACCCTTGGAAAACTAATCTGCTTTTATCAGCGTTTAAATTTGGTCCATTCGCGTAACAGGAGCACAAAAAAAGCAGCAACTAAGTTGAAAACCTGTATGAATGTGGTGCTTCAAGAGAGGTGAGGAAATCTGTTGTTCTTGGCTGGTTGTTACATTGGAAAAGTCCTTAAAAGGAAGATAGAGTAAGAAATAATTGAAAGGAATCAAATCTGACCTACCATAGCCTCTTTCTCCTTTGGGAACTCCCAAAGGAGGCCATCACTGCATCTGGAGGCTTCAGCTGCATCTTTGACAACAGGAGATGAAATATTCTTGGTAAAAAGAGGGCTCAGGAACTAATGTAGCTCCCAAAGTCAGAAGAARAAACATCTTTAACCCAATGTTTGTACCAATACCTAGAACAGTCAAAAGCACAGGAATATAAATGTTGACCTTGATATAAGTAAATTTGCTGTCTTCCATCACTATTTTCCAGGAAATAAACGTATTTTGGTAAATTTGAGAAGGCTATTAATATCAACTCAGCCAATCACACCAAGAGAGTAAAGTCAGTGCTGCTATACTGACTCCTTAGTCATGACAAATTAGCCAATGTCTTGGGATAGTGGGACAAACCATCAATTGTATTTCCACAAAATATTCAAACTTCAGAATTAAGTCTCCTTTATTCTCACTTTCTCATTTGGTTATTTTTGTCAGTTAACAAAAAAAAATCAAAAAAAACCAAACAAAAAAAAAATTGTGGGAAAAATATAGCATGTGTTGCAAATTTGTAACTGAATAATGAGAAATTTGAAGTTATATTATCTTTATAGACAGAAATTTCCAAAGTGATGTAACTATTTAGTCATTTAAGCCATAGCAACTCAATAGAATTAGGGATTTTCCATATCAAAGTAAAAACCTAGGCCTAAAGGACATAAAAGCTAAACTGTTCCTGAAAATAATCCTAATTTTTAAATTAAAAAAAACCCACATCTCTAGAAACATATTTCAGAATGATGAAGTGAGAGACTGATCAAAATAAATATCCAAATAATATTAATAAGAAAAACTCTTTGAGAGCAGATTCCTTCACATGAGATTTGTTTAGGCTTCAAAAGACATTTTGCCAGATATGTGTCTTACTGTTTACATGAGACAACAATATTAGCTTTGGTGATTGCACAGATTTACTTCTGTTTATTCTGGATCTGTACTGCAGTGACTGCAATGCCAAAAATACCAGTGTTGTTTGTGTGTTGCATGTGAAAAAAAAAAAATCTGATTTTTTAATCTTTTTAATGTTATTTGACTAAGGAGCAGATTGAAGCCATTGAAATCATTATGACATAAGATCAATGAAAATCATGCACCAAGAAAGTAAACAGCAGTTACTTTTTAAAATGGCAAATCAGCTTTACAGAAAACACTCAGAAACTTATGTCATTACCTCAATTTTATGCATTGTGCTCTGACCTACCCAAATGTAAAGAAATATGACAAGTTCCTCTCTTCTGCTCCAATCATTTATTGCAGATGGAAATGACTGAGGTGCACAAAAAAGCTTCAACCCTCATCACAGCCAGATGGGATCACACGGTGGAGGCCTTGATAGGTCTTTGCTTTAGGTGGAGGTAACCAATTTAATCAGTGAGTYATCCTGACCACCTCGGATAATCTGAGGAAAAAGAAATATTTCTCCCCTGGTGAGTTGGAGAGCAAATAAGGTAAATCAGTCTGTGAAGGCAYCAGCTCCGTGAATCAGCCATGGAAGATTCTCAGGGAATCCTTCCAGCTCAGTTTGGTTTATCAGGCAAAGTGAAATTAATTCTAGCTTAAGACCGCAGATGAAAATTTTTCTGCCATTGCTTGACARCCATCTAGATCAAAAKGTTTCCAAACCCTTTCTGCCTCCTYCCACGACAAACCAACACCATCAAAATACCATCACAACCTTTTGAACAATGCCATTTTTAATGTTTCTTATTCTCTCATTTTTTAATGTCCAAGCTCCATCAGATTGCATAATGACTTGCTTTCACAGGCACGAATCAAAAAAGTTCTGGAATTTTGGCTGACCTAAAGGATGCAACTGAAAACCATGAAGCATTTCATAGTCCAAATATATTTTAAGTCTGTTATTGCCCTAAATGAACAATTTGGTGCTGCATAATATGTCATAGTGTTTGCTCTCTATTTAGAAGACACCCTTATGGGGAGATGAAAATTGCATTTACAACAAAAATAAYAACTCTATGCAATGTAAGCCGAAGCATCACATATGATGAGGAACTGCACTTTACATTTTTCTTTTGTTTGGTCAAAAATGCCTCAAATGTTTATCTTTAAAAATAACAAATAATCCCATGTAATGGAAGCAGTCTAACCATGTCAGTTAGATGATTGCTTACTTCAAGGCAGAGACAGAAATTTGGCTTTGTTCTCCTCAGTTTTTTTTTCCCCAGTTTCAGATATAATAAACTATCCATATTATGATTAATTTTTGAAGTTAATCATTATCATGTATTCCACAATTCTACCTGTCCACTGTGAAATACAGAAAGGATTTAAAAATTGAGTCAAGCAAAGATTTAAAAAAAATTTACAATTCTTACTGCTTGGGCAATACTGAAAAAATCACTTAAGAAAACAGACAGTTAAATAAACATGGTTACAGTTTGTAAGAATGCAAAGTCCTACTCTGTTTTCCAAAAGAATGGTGAAGCTGAAAGAGTTGCATTTGATGCAATAAAAAATAACTTACTTCAAGAGGAAAACTTACAGCTATTATACTCATAAAAGCAAAGACAAGAGTTGCCTCACAAAGCGAACA
Source organism: Malurus melanocephalus (assembly GCF_030028575.1). Classification (NCBI taxonomy): domain Eukaryota; kingdom Metazoa; phylum Chordata; class Aves; order Passeriformes; family Maluridae; genus Malurus; species Malurus melanocephalus. The sequence goes on along the minus strand of NW_026623388.1, from coordinate 209,199 downwards.
CAGGAGAAGCCTCATTTGAGAAGCCAACCCCTGTTGCAAAATTTTGCATGAAAATTGAGGTCTGCTCATACTGCATATTCYTGACATATAAAGTTCATAACAGCTGACACTTTTAAACCAGTATAAGGACATARATTTATATGTTCTACAATATGAGTTCTGGAAAGGTTGTAACTTAAGACAGGAAACATTTGGGMCATTTTTATTTCTATAAAAGGGCAAATGATTTCATACAATGTTTCACTGCCAACTGATATTTTAGACTCYGTTAAATTTCAGCAAGAGTATATATTAATGATACATGTTGAATGTACTGAAGATATATCCTCAATTTTCTTTATGTAACTCGTTACTTTGTGAGCATAATACCTCAGCTCAAGCCTTCATTTAAATAAACAGGAACTTCAGCAAGGAAAAGATCAATTTGCATATCCAATTTGCATCCARTGTACTATGTGCTCTGATTTTAAGTGCATGATTTGTTGGAACTGACCTGCTGGAGGACAGGCACCAGAGGAAATACCATTCTGGACCAAAGATGACAGACATATGAGTGAAGGGGTCACCCTTCCTAGAAGAATCTGCTCCTCACACTACAAAAAAGCAATTCTTCATCAATTAACTTGCTCATACAAATGAKGAATCATGAATTGTGCTCCTACTCTTTTATGGATCACTGATATCACACGAGCTACTGTGTTAATCAAATGCATACACATATACACTTCCTTTCTGGTTGCATGTAAATCATAAAATCCTTATTCATCAGTATTTGCAGGGATGTCATAGGAAATGCTCCAGACTCTTACTAAGTGCTAAAAGAGAAACCAGGGTCATGAGTAAATTGTGTCAGCACACGTGCCAGAGAAAACAAGGCAAACAGTAGACAGAATTACGAATGAGCTTCCTCGGTTTAATAAAGAACAAAAAAAGGAAGCCTTGCTGATGGTTGGGAAATGAGTTTAAGGGGTGAGAAAACTGTTTTAAGAATAAAAATTGGAAATAGTATTAACTATAATGGTATTGAAYACTATTAAGAATGCTTCATTTGCAGTATCTTTCCTCTATGAAGCAAACAATTGATGCCCTAATAAGAACTTTGTAACGTGTCCAGGGCATCTCTGTTTCACAGAATAAAATAGCTAACCTAAGTTATTTAAAACCATGYTAGGATCACTCAAGAACTGAAGGATTTTGGTTTGAAAATATTAACTAATGTGACTTGAGTAGGATTTAGACCACCATCCATGCACTTCCTATATGGCCAGCATTTCAGACTCAAGCTACCTTGCTCTGCACAGGATGTGGTGCCTTCACATTTTCTGCTTTTGAAAATCATCTGTATTTCTAGGGAGTGATCATCAAACTAGGGACAAACCCACAATCATTTATTTAAAGAAATGAACTGCACAGCAWCTTGCTCCTTGCATGAATGCTTTCACTTGTGTCTCTAATCTAAAGCCTTTATTACACACTGTGCCCTACATCTGGGCCCCAGCAGGTTCAGAGCTACAAGATAGCTACAACTGGTATTTGACCTGAATAAATGCTGTGAATAAATGCTGGAGGAGCCTAACCCCAAATGAACACAAACTCTCACATAAAAACTTAACCAAATAGATTAATTTAAAGCCATGCTAAAAGAAAAATAATAAAATTCCAGGGTTTTTTTAAAGTTTTTTTTTGTTGTTGTTGTTGCTGAAAACAGCAATGTTTTCATTATATTCCCTTTTTATGAACTTACCCATTTTTCCCTTTTCATGAATTTTTTTTACTATATTTTATTTATTTCACATTATAACATAATATGGCATAACTTCTCAACTGTTATCTGAGTTAACAATTTACATGCATACAGCAAATACTATTCCACTTGGAATAGTATTTCTGGGTGTATTGAAACTTGTCAARCATTCTATTGAAATAGCTAATGATTTGTCCTATACTATTGTAGAGACAAATGCAAAACAATGATTTTGTCTTTTGCGAAGTTTACTCAAAGTAATAGGAGAAAAGAGTGAGAAAAAATGATAAATCAATAATAAAGCTAACAGAATATTACACYCTTATTAAATTATTATATTTCTAGTAAAATTAAATCTGAGGCTTAAATGGCAAACTGTATACAATGGTGGTGATATTTAAACAGCTAAACATTGACAAAAGTCTAAGGCATTGAAAAATCTGTGTTGCCTCTCAAACAGGAACATAGGCAAGGCAGAGATGTTAAATGCTTTCTTTGCCTGCAGCGGTTCCAGAATCTGGAGCTGTAAGACCATAACTCTGAGCATGATAACTCCTAGTTARCCTGAACTTGTGCAGGATTTGCTGGTCCAGCTGGATCCCTATGAGTCTATGAGGCCTTGTGGGATTCATCCAAGAATACTCAAATAGCTGACTGATGTCATCCCAAGGCCTCTCTTAATAAATTTTTATYAGTCTTGGGAATCTGGAARGGWTCCAGCTGACTGGAAGCTGGCTGATGTTGTCCTGATTTTCAAGAAGGACAAGAGGGATGACCCTGGGAACTACAGGCCTGTCAGTCTCACTTCAGTTCCTSGTTAAATTATGGATGAGATTATTCTGGGAGTTATCGAAAAACACATGAAAGACAACACAGTCATTGGTCACAGCCAGCGCAGGTTCATGAGGGGAAAGTCCTGATCAATAAAGTTAATTTCATTTTATGACAGCTACCCACCTCGTTGATCAAGGGAAGCCAATTGATGTAATCATTTTGGATTTCAGTAAAGCTTTTGATACTGCCTCTCACAGTACAGACAAAATATCCACCACACAGCTGGATAAACACAGCTGGCAGCCAGTCACTAGTGGGGTTCTGCAGGGGCGGTTCACTTATGCCCAGTTCACTTTAACRTCTTCATAAACTACGTATGAAGGATGAAGGATTAGGAGTTATACTAAATAAATGTGCCAATGATATTAAACTGAAGGGAGCTGTCAACTCCCTCAAAGGCAGAGATGCAGAGAGGCGCTGCAGAGAGRCCTTGACAAATCAGAGAAGGGCAATCCCCAATTGTGTGATGTATAACAAGGAAAAGTGATGGATTCTACATCCTGAACAGGGCAAACCAYGTGTCTGTACAGATAGAGAGGCTGGAAARCAGTGCTGCAGAAAGTGATCTGGGAGTCCTGGTGAATGGCAAGTTGAACATGAGYCAGCAGTGCCCTGGCAGCCAGRAGGGCCAACCCTGTCCTGGGGGCATCAGGCACAGCATCGGCAGCYGCGCAAGGGAGGGGATTGTCCCACTCTGCTCTGTGCTTTGTGTATTTTGGGCACTACAATATCAGAAGAATATAAAGCTGTTAGGGAGCATCCAAAGGAGAATTACAAAGATGGTGAAGGGCATTGAGGTGAATCTGTATGAGGCRTGTCTGAGGTCACTTGGTCTGTTCAGCCTGGAGAAAAGTGGACTGAGAGGAGACTTCATCACAGTCTACAACTTCCTTATKAGGGGAAGAGGAAGGGCAGGCACTGATCTCTGCTCTGCGATGACAGGACCTGAGGGAATGACCTGGAGTTGTGTCAGAGGAAGTTTAGGTTAGATATTAGGAAAAGGTTCTTCACCAAGGGGGTGYTTGGGCACTGGAACAAGCTCACAAGGGAAGCAGCCACAGTACAAAGACTGACAGAGTCCCAGAAGTGTTTGGACTTTGTTCTCAGGCACATGGTGTGACTCTTGGGGTATCTTGTGCAGGGCCAGGACTTGGACTTGATGATCCTTTGGTGTTCCTTCGAACTCACGGTATTTCATGACACGTAAAGCAAAAGCCTTATTCTGCAAATACTTCAGTGCAAGAGTTATTTATTCAGATAGACATCCCTATTAAAATAAACTGGGCACATCTGTAAAATTATCCATGTGCATAACCACTTATTAAATCATATACCCTGCAAGATGGAGCAGGTATCTGCATACTGCCTGAAATTTTCCCAGATCATATAATTTCCAGCTGAGGTCACTGAATTTCTGGTTCATTCACTGATGCTTTTAGAAGCTGTCACACTGATGACTGCAACAAATTCCCAGTCAAAAAAGGACAAGAGCCTGTCATTCGCATGGCAAAGTAACAACCCTCTATCAGACAGAGCACTATGCACGCACGCATATAACATCCATCATCACCATAAAATTGAAAGCACAAGAATRAGCATTAGCAAAATCAACAATCCTAGAGAGACCTATTGCTTGAAAAGGATGATGCCAGGCAGGTAGATTAATGAACACTGCCAGTGGCAATCAAGGCCAAATGGCATGTTCCATAGAAAGTACACACACCCCACTTATTTCGTAAGTGACAGTAGTGCATCTGGATGGGTCATTTCCTCAGTGTAAAGTGGAATGCATTACTATTTCTGTGCTCCACTCCTTTGTTAATTTTGTTAGTCCATAAACTAAAGAGGATAACAAAACAACACATAAGGGTCAGCACACTTCTAAAGAGCACAGGGCAACCTGTTCTCTGTCAGTTTGTCTCTGTGAAAAAATTTACCTTTGGGTTAATAACAGAACCATCTCAGACTGTATTTTAATTTAGATATATCAAATGTAGGAACAAAAATTGGTACACTGAGATAGCAATATGAAATTCATTCCAACTCTCATTGAACGACAGCAGGTTTGAGCAATATGTTCCCTTAGGCTCTTCTTAAATCCTAGCCTGCAGCCTTACCCCTGGGTCACATACATTGTTAGCACAGAATTAACTGTTATAATTGGGGTAATTGAAAAAGAAGGGGACTTTTTTTCCTTTGTTTTTTCTTTCCATATGCAACATTGTTAACCTTGAAGATAAGACAATTCAGTGATTTACAGTCTTGTTAAATGTGRTAAGAGATCATGCCTTGCTTCTAGCATTGTGTTATTGAAACATAAGTGCATCAAACATACTCACAATAATAATAAATATTTTTTCATTTGCAGTGTTGTTCCAGTGAAGCACACTAATGCAATGAAATAAAAATTTCCCACAGGAAACCATTAGCTTCTAAATATACTAACTACCTTTATCCACTGTCTTTTTACAGAGTACTTAAAATGACAAGGTGATATAATCAAGGTCTAGGAACCTCCTTTCCTTCAAGAAACCCTGATATGAGCTTTCTTAAAAAAAAAAATAGAAAATTCTTGTATTTATGTATATATACATGATTTTCTATAAAATTATAATCAGAATTAAAATGAAAAATTAAGGGTTAAAATCTTTTTTTGATTGATCATAAGCTGTTTCCAGTATTTTCATTTCTCAGAAGTTTTGGAAAGATATTTTCCTGTTCCAAAGTCTAAAWAATTTCAAATTCATATTTGCTACAGATTGGGAATTAATAACTGTGAGTAAAACATAATTTCACATAATTCCATCTCTTACCCCACACCAAAGAAAGAAAAGGAAAAGACCCCCTTGTTTTCAAATAATATCTATTATCTTTTGTATAAAGGAATACTTTTTATAGAAATTAAAGAAACTGTTCATAAAATCCTCTTGTGTTTTACTTATACATCAGTGAATGACCCCAGAACAGAGAGTGCTATCTCAAAGCTGTGGTTCTGTCTCTAGGGCCTCCTCAAATGTTAATTATTTTTGCTTAGGATAGAGCTGAGCATGGAGAATGTACCTGCTTCTGAATGTTGGGTGACCTGTGCCAGTGTAAAGTAGAATGGAAATGGTAGAAAAAAAATAAGTAGAACACCTCCTTTTATATACCTGAGATATAACAGACAATGAATTATACTGGAAAACACTTTGTCAGTTTCCAGTGGCCTTTAGCATTGTGTTAGCCTGTAAATTTGCTTTAAGTGTAAGAGAAAAGCCAACTGACTTTAACCATGGAAAGAGTTTGCCTTGCTCTCAGAGTCTCTAAACAATTAAGTCCACAACCTCTGGTTCTCTGGAACTTTGAGTTTAGCATACTGGCACTCTACAGACTGCTGTATTGAGACAGCTATAGAGAACTTGGAATCAGTTTAGGAGTGTTTTCCATGCAGTGTCCATGGGAAAGCAGGCCCACYGCTGCTGTAAGCACTGTTTTGTTAGAAGTGGTGTATTCCAGCACTTCCAAAATAGTCCCTTGTCATGCATGGCAAACAGGCCTGAGAATCTGCCTGAATAAACTGTTAAGGTGAATATTTCCCAAAGTGCACCTGGAAAAACCCCATTGGTGTGTGCTGACTGCATGAGTCCTGTTGTGCTTCCAAACTTGAGCAAACTGCTTCACATGTTTCTGACCACACTGCCTGCTCYATGACATGAGAAAAGCCTAGCTAGGAATGCATGAAATATCTCAAATGCTCTTTCTATTTGAAAGAAAAAAAAGTACAGAAATAGTTTTGTTATCCACTGAAGCTTACCAGATGAAACTGGAGGAGTAAATAGTAAATACTTGTTTGCAATAAAAATAACTTGCTCTTTTAACTAGAAACTTGTTTATACATTTGATTAAGAGAAAAATAACATTACCACGGAGAATGTTTAGTATTAATTATGCTTTGACTAATTTATTTTAACATTTTGAGCAAGAAAACAATTTTGTTTCAAATGCATTACTAGCCTTGTCTATTTTAACTGAACCTTGGTCAAGCTGTAAAAGTGCAAAATCATGTTGAATGCAATTAAAGAAAAGTTATTCTTTTTACAATAATTTAAACCTCAAGAAGAAGCTGGCTTCTATTTTTCCATTCAAATTAGCCCTGGCAAGATTCACAGGCATATGTCACAGTTTGAGCACCAAGTCTTACGAGAAAAATATCAAAAGAAAGTAAAATCTACTAGAGARGAATCCATAAAAACAGCTAATCTTTCTTTAATTAAATTTGCTTCACTGAAAAACAAGGAGACAAACAACAATCTTTAAAAAAGTCAGGGGTTTTTATATAACTWGATGCATGAGGATAAAAAGGAACTTTAAAATTATAGAAGTGCAAGAAAGAATAGTTTTTACTGTGAACCTCTATTTAACTTTTTTTTTTTTTTAGTATCATGGCCAATTCAGAGAGCAAGTTCTCTGGAAACTGTAGAATTCACATACATTTTAATTTTCTTTTCACTTTACTAAATAGCTTCTCCAGCATTTATATTAAACAAATAACATTAGAGGTGAGAGGATGGAATGGATCATCCYGTGAGAAAAAAGATTCATGATGGTTTATGGTCTCAGGCTATAAATCTATCATTTTGCTCTGAATTTTACTTTCTGTTCTTTCAGTACTGCTATGATCTTGATTGAGCCATTGTCTGCATCTCCTTATTAAAGTAGTTTTGCGATTCTTACTTAGGCGATCCACAATTCAAGAGGAAACTTTCTCCTATAATTTAATACTATTGAACAAACAGAAGTCTCTGCTTGGAAAGGGACTACAGAATACATTTATATTTCCAACCAAATAATTAGAAGTGATATATCCATTTCAAATTGTTTTGTTACTATATAAGAACATTAGGAACAGCACACACTGGTGAAACTAAAAGTGGAAAGGGAAAGAGTATTGGCCTAAGCAGGATCAGATGATGTTTAAGAAATTACTGAAGGCAAAGATCAATGATGACACTCTTCATTTCATGACACTGAAAACTTAGGAAGACTTAAATGTGTACAAGGAATGAAACCATTACTCATTTTTTTCAAGGATGCACAAGAAATTATCATAGCACCATAGAACGGTTTGGTGTGGAAAGGACCTGAAAGATCATCTATTTCCAAGCCCTCACCATGGACAGGGACACCTCCTACTGGACTAGGTTGCTCAAATATTTGGGTGAAAACTTTAGGCTTCAAGTGAAAACTAGAGATAGCAATCTGTCATTTTTATCAGATCATTTTTTATACAAAACTACACAAAAATTCTCATGCAGTGATGAATATGATCTACATAACAGGATTATCATTTTTSTTCTGATATGACATGAACTGAGATATGAAAAATAAAGGAAATGTTAATAGAAACAAAATAATGCAGGGTTTCTTGTGTGGTTTGGATTTTTTTTTTAAGAATTCCAGCTTTGGTATCTCATCATCCTAAATCTCGGTGGGATTTTGTTTTTTTATGCATGTGACAACTGATGAACTCAGCAGAATCCAAAAGAAAAATCTGGCCCTCTGTATTTCAATTATGCCACAAA
>NW_026623388.1:194102-201015 GCF_030028575.1 Malurus melanocephalus | reverse complement strand
TTTTTTTGAAAAAGGATGTCTGTTTTCTCCTTGAAAAGCAAGTTATGTCAATGATACAGTCAAACATACATTTCTGATAAAGAAAAATGAAGTTCTGGCTACAGTTATACTTTCCAGTAGTTTAGATAGCCATAAGTCTTAAGAAAATTGTATAGAAAGTATGCATGCTAATAAAGGTACWGTATTACATTTTCTAATGCTTTTAATGATAATACACTGAAAATATCATGATAGTATTGTTAATACACTGTATTTGATCCCAGACAACAGAATAATTTTAGACTTCTTCAGCAATAGCATGCTATGAATCAGTACCTCTGTTAAACCTAATGCAAAAAAAAAAGATAATGTGACCCTTTGCCATTTGTCATTTTTTTTCCCCCTGAAATTCTTCCTTTTGGTCATGCCAAGCAATAGGAATAGTGTAAATGGGCAGAAACTGATGCACAGGAAGTGCCATCTGAATAAGAGGATAAACTTCTTTACTGTACAGGTGATCAAACACTGGACTGCCCAGGGAGGCTGTGGAGTCTCCCTCCCTTGAGATTTTCAAGAAATGTCTGGATTCACCCTTGTGCCATCATAGTGGTGTCTGCATAACTTTTCCTCTCACAGATTCTCATCCAGTCTTCTCTGGCCACAACTACAACTGCTCATTTTTTTTTTTTTCCCTTTTTTTCTCTCTTCTTAAATCTGTTATCCCAATTAGCATCATTTCTATTTGGCCCAGCCTTGACCAGCAACACATCCATCTTGGGAACTACCAGGCATTGGCTCTGCAGGAAGGACATGGAGGAAGCTTCTGTCAGCTTCTGAAAGAAACCACATCAGCAGTCCCCCCTGCCACTAAAGCCTGGCCATGAAAATTAGCTAATTTYGTTAAGCTAATTTTCTAATAACAACCCTGTTCTTATCTAAGGAGCATGAATTCTTTCTGAGGATTTCCTGGAAGTCTTCAGTCAACACCTTGTTCTCACGGAGAATCAAATGTTTTCAGCATTCCTGGTGGCAGTAGGCAGTTAAAAGATGTGCCAGAATTAAGAGTTGGTTGTGTTTTAGTAAGATCTCTCTGTTCTATGCAGAAAACAAGATAAAAGGCTTCTGCCTCCAGCAGGAYGGGGACAAAGCGTTAGAAAAGATAGTGCATTGTAAAACAAATCTGTTACATGGAATGGCAGCACTAAAGGGACTGAATCTTTACCCTGTGATTTCACACACGTCACTTGCTCCATCACATATGATTTCTGTATGGGCTATCTGAATGATGCCATCTGCAATCAGAGAAMAAGAAAAAAAGTCTCTTTAGATTGGAATTCAGCCACTGTTATTCAGCTCAGAAGTTCACAAYGAATAGGACTAACCTCTGACAAATTTCTGTGAATACCTACCAGATTCACAAAACCTTCTCAAAGTGAGCTCAGGAAAAATTATCAGCATTACAGACATGATATTGTCATCTTTGGAAGAAGCTWCAGCAATTTCACTGTCCAAAAACAAAAGCATTGTCATCTTGAGATAAAAGATGGCATATTCCATGGCATAAGAGATAGCAATTTAAAAATATATCAATGGATACAATTCACCAATATTTGGTCAATTTGTAACACTTCATTGTTGTAGCATAACACAAAAATCATTGGTCTGAGGGGTTTGACAATGTAATCAACCACACAGTATATGAAGCAAACAATACATCTGAGATTCAATACTTAGCTATTTTCCTGACTTTATTAGCCCTTGAAATGAACTAAACATGCTGTGTTGTTCACCATTGTTTTGAAACTCAGATTTTAAAAAACCTAATCCAACTAGTCATAAAATAGTTTGATTTTTAAAGCTGAAAAAAGAGCACTTGAATTTTATGAAAAATAAACATCTATACTACAAGGTAATAATATTTATCTTTATTTTATCTCAAAAAGGTAATTTTTACATACCTGGAAATTKATGCTGAGGAAATAACAACATTTAATTTGCCAAACTAAGTTTTCTCTAACCTTTTATATTACTATTACTTCTTAATATTTCTGAAGGCTGGAACAACGAAAACAGTCTACCAGGCTGCCACAGTACTACAATAAAACCACCCCTTCATCACAATAAGAACAAACAATTTCAGAGTATTAAAATAAACCTAGAATAAAAAGGTGACAAAACTTAGTGTTCAATGTAAAGAAAAGGACAGAGACTGCTGTGTATCCATACAAACACCCTCATAAGAAATCTAATTTTTACTTTGAGCTGTTTGTGCCAACAAGGAGTTTSTAACTGAAACCTAATGACAGAGAAGGAATAGCTGCTTACTCAGGACCTATTGAAGTAATTGTCTTGGATGATTCTGCAATTTATCATACAATTCCAGCCTCCAAACTGTGTAGTGCAAATGTGTGAGGATACCCACAGTCACAGACCGCTCAGAAGAAAGACAAATAAAACCAAAACACTGTGCTCAAAAACTTTGGTTCTTAATTCTGCTAGGAGAAAAAAATAAAAAAACAAACACACCAAGACACAATTTATGTAATGCTTTAATATGATTGAAAGTCAATATTCCATACAGACATTGTTGAAGACATTTCAGATGCATAGAATTAGAGATAGATTTATTTATGTATTAACTATCTGAGCATTTGAAGTGTAACACAGTTAACTGGGTATATGGCAATTCTCAACACTTCTAAGAAAATGCYGTGACATAACATTTGCATTAGGAAAACCACACAGACATATCTATCATTAACAAATTATTTTTCAGAAATGTAAGCAAACTAGAAAAAAAAACAGAGCAATTTTACAACACATATCTATCCTCTGCCTTACAAATATAACTTTAAGGAAATACTCTTGATGTTTTGAAACAGTGCACATGGAGTTTTTTATATGGAACCATCCTAAAATCTACAGATAAGATAACAGAAACTTCAAATCTAATATTGTTGCAAAAACTCTAAGTGTTAAAACATTCTTGCACTAAAGAAAACTTTTATTTCTGCTAATGGAAAAGCTGTATTTGATTCGTACATTGCTAAAGTCTTTGTCATCTATAAATTATGAATCTCCAATCAGAACATAATTAATATAAATGTGCCTTGAACCCAAATGCATGCATGCATTTTGCAACACTGATTGCATAGCCAGAAAAAAATTTCAGTTAGGTATGTGAGCAAGAGGGGCAAAGGCAGGCAGAYGCAGTTGCAGGTAGGAGGCACTCAAGTATCAAAAGTTGTCAGGCAAAAAAGAGATAAGCAGAGGGAGGTAAAATTGGCAGAAATCCTGCTGAACATTCTGGAAGAACAATTTTGAGGACAGAAGAAAACCAAAAAAAGCAGATAAGCAGACTCCCCTTCTGGGGAGGAGTGATAGTATAAAAACATCAGGCATATGACAGATGAARGAGGCAAGGCTACTTCACTTCCAGCTTGTCTCATCAAAGAACTCTTAAGCCTGATAATTCAGGTTTCTGAAAGTAAGGACTACCAAAAACTGCAGTCATCATYATTAAACATGGAATTGTACAGCCAAAACTAATTTAGAACATATATTTTWAAAACTACATATTTCTTATGTATAAATTATAGTTAATGTTGTGTAAGAATGGCCATGAACAGGAATTATATTGTTCATGTGAGAAGCTAGTAAAATTCACTTTTAAAATTAAAAGTGGCCTGATTTTTCAGTCTGCAAATGCTCCTGTTCCAGAGTTCTCTACTCCCCTAAGTGATACATACATTTATTCAGTTGTAATAYAGCACTCACTCCATTGCTACTCAAATTACTCAATTTATCATATGAGCACCACAAAGTTATGGCAGATTGGCTCAATTTGAAAAATTCCCTAAAATGTAATGTTTGTAGAGTTATGGACTTTTGGGCTTTTTCATTTCCCACATGGGTCCCTCTGGCCTTTTTATTTTAGTTTAAATAAAATTTGTTCTACATATATTCACACTCCCTCTAGCAAAGCAATAAATATATAACAAGACAAGTTGCCCCAAAAAATTTTCCGAAGTTTCACCATTTGTCCAATACCTTCAAAAAACATTACATTGGAGTAGAGTAGAAATCTAACTACAGCTTCATTTGCATTGTTTGCTAAGTGCTAGACTCTGACAGTAAAAGCAAACTAGGTAATCACAGAATTTAAATAGAAAACAAAAACATTAAAACAAAAACATTCCTCATAGTAAAGGCAGAGGCCTGCTTACAAAAATCAGTATGAAGAGATAAATTGACCACTCACAGTTTGTGGTGGGGCTCTCACTTTCTTCCCCTCCCTCTACACATCAAGACAATCTATAAAGGAGGTCAGGGTTCTGCTTTTAAGACTGACAGATTGTGGTAGCTTTCAGATATATTTGGGATGGTGGTTCCTTTTGTTGTTCATCTTTTGTAGCAATCTACATTTAGCATTTTTTTTTTTATTTGGTACTTCATTATGGTGTTTTCACCATCACTCCGCAAAAATGGAGATGAATTCAATGAAGCGAAAGGCAGTCAAAAAAAGCAAGACTATTTTATGTCTCAGACTGCTTTTCTGCACAGAATTACTTTGGTTTTGTTGCCTTAAAATGCTTAATGCCTCAGGGCTTATGGTGTCTGAAGCATTTTGTCCTAAAATCAAGTTTATATCCTCAATAGAAAAAATCCCGTTGGACTGAGAAATGCAGTATTTATAACKTTAAGAAATTGTACTGGTTCATTAAGCATTTCCAAAAGTTGTTTTACTCTTGAAACTGTTGCTGCTGCTTGCAAAGTGCTCCTCTTACCCAGAATTGCAAAGGATCCATGTTTGCCCCTGTAACTACTTAGCAAATGTAACATCAAAGCAAATATGCCTCAAACCTGTAGATCATTAAAATGTCACCGTGACTTGTGCAGTGTAAAGTAGCACCATAAATTTTGGTGGCAAGAGGTGTGCCAGTTGATCCAGGTTCAGAGATGCAGAGGAATGAAGCTGTTTCACCAAACTCTCCCTTTCCACTTTGCTTTTACTCAAGCTTCAACTGAGCTGTGTTTTCCACCATGGTCTTCAGTGCAATTRCCTCACAAACAGAAACCACAATTGAATTCTATGTTTCCTACAAATAACACCGGGGAAAATTAATACATTCTGAACTCAAATGAGCTACACACCTTTCTGCTGAATTCAAAAGATCTTAGAACTCAGCAGGGAGCATACCAATTATTTCAAATGAAACTTGTGTGTTGCATAAACTGTGAAGTTAAATGCATGGCAAATATGAATCTACATGCTTTCTCTAGAGGCTGAGGCTCAGACAGTATCCTCATATGACGTTAATGTTTCTGCCCTTCAAAGGCATTGCCAATATCTTCAGGCAAAAAGGAGGAAACGAAGACCTAATAATAACAGTTTATTTTTTTTCTTTTTTAGCAGCAAAAATATTTGTGTTGTGGAGAAAAAAATAAGCTTTATTATCAGGCATGAAGGAAAAGGAGACTTTCTCCAATTTCTCTTAAAGGCAATGACTCTTAGAAAATGAATGTTGAAATGTGCTTTTCCTTCACATGCTAATAAGCCTAGCTGAATATGCTTGAGGTTTTTTTCTGCTCCAAGTCTCTAAGTAGATTTTTTTCCAGTATCTGAAGAGCCGGTTAGCTGTCTGTTACAGTTATAATATGTTAGATAKTTTAAATTTTCATTACACAAGAGTTCCTGCAGTTTGTAAATCTTTCCAACCAAGATATTAATGTCTCTTAACAGGCTTTTAAGGACATTTTGAACACCTAAAAGGTTTTCTAAAAAAAAATTACTAAACAAAAATAAAAAAAAAATAAAAAAAAAAGAATAGAGGTAAGTGAAAACGATTGCCTGGCAGTTAAGGTATGAAAAAACTTCTTCAGTAGCTGAGTTTTTAAACTGTAGTTACTTCAAATAAAGTAGCTGGATTAGCTTGTCAACAAACATAAGAATATGATCATCATTGAATAGATCTGCTGGACAAAAATTTTGTACCACCCATTTTACAATGGRTAAATGGTCACCAAGTGTGACCATTCATCTCCTTAGCAAAAAAAAGATGGAGAGTTTACTCTTTAGCGGTAATTTTCTCCAAAAACAGCACTCTTGCTTACTATTGAACTAAGTTTTTCCTGAAGAAGCATTTAATATCATGAAGGGAATAAAAAAAAAATAAAATAAATTCTGCTGTTTATTTTGACACAGGCTACATCTACCTGTCAGTAAGACCTTTATCAAAGTCTCAAAGCACCCACAACATGAGCAATTAAAGAAAGTTTCAACTGTGATTCAATTTTTTACCTGTTCATCTCAGAAGAAATTTTATACAGAAAAATGTGTCTTTACCACAGATGTTAACTGTCCTTTTCAGGGCGCCCAAAAAGGGAATATMTTACTGCAAACATGTGAAGGGTTCACAGGTCAAATCTCCATAAATATTCCTGCTGTTTTCTCTCACTTGCAACTCTTGCTTCTACTTACTTCACAAGTACTTGGTGGGACTTGATGGAACATGGGGAAATGCCCCAAGTTTTTCCAAGGGATGTTCAGTTTGGATATAGGGAAACWTTTTTTTTCAATGAATGAGTGGTTAAGCAGGACCAGGCTCCTCAAAAAGTGGAGAAGTCATCATCCCTGGAAGTGTTCAAAAAACAAGGAGTTGTGGCACTTTGTAATATGATTTTAGTGGGCATGATGGTATTTGGTTGAAAGCTGTGCTCAAAGATCTCTGAGGTCTTTTCCACATTAATGATTTTATCATTTGAAGACATTTTACAGTCAAAGACAAATAACATCTCCTAGGCTAGGCCTGGCAGCTGTGCAATCCACACATAGAAGATGAGTAATTCAAAGACTCATGAGTTCAAAGCTCTATGCTGGTCATCACTTCAGACATCACTAGGAACTGTAAAAAAAAAAAAAAAAAAAAAAAAA
>NW_026623388.1:166555-194020 GCF_030028575.1 Malurus melanocephalus | reverse complement strand
GGGAGAAGTAGTCAACAGGCAAAAGCAAGCAGATTATAAAGTTGTCAGATGTTTCAGTAGAAGACAGTCTGACAGAGACAGATAGGAGCAGCATAATTGTCAAAATGTATTTAACTCCGAATCTTCCTCAGGTAAGGTCAAGGCAGCTCAAACAGACAAAGAATATAATTAATTCAACAGCTCAAATAGACTGCATCATTGTTTAGTCATAAACTAGGAAAGAGATTAGACACAGGGTCCAGGTGCTACCTGTCCACAACAGCCGCCCAAGTGCCTCATTTGGCTGAGACAGTACCAAAGTCAGAGTTTTCTTCTGGCTACCTACCCAGAAACGGCTGGAAGGCAATTGGAGATATTAGCATAGAGACCATTAAAGTAGATCACCCAAGAATGACGTGTCTTGCCCATTATAAAAAAAAGCTCAGATAGACATTTAACATCATTAAATAATCATTTAACTCCCCTATATTACTGTGAATGCACACTCATAAAAGTACAGGCKATACCTATAGAAATCACTGCTGGATTTTTAGAGACTTTCTAGGGAGAAATAAACTCTGCCTTTGCCCAAGTACAATACTCAAAAAATTGCACTCTATTATGTTAGATTAGGTAATAAAAGTCCATCTGCTCACCTACAAAAGACACCTACCCTGGCTGTTCTCAAGTCCATCAGASGAACCATCAGCCCATATCAGGCCCATCTTCAGAAGATGAGAGGCACACAGATTCACAGTGGGAGGCAGGAAGCCAATAGGGACCCAGAAAATGGGATATCCTGTTCAGGCCCTCTCGTGGCTGTCCCACAAGACCCTCAGCCCCATTTTCCTGGTGTGAAACCCATCATGGTGAGTCAAGCATGAAGGGTCCTGCCAGCTGAAGGGGTGTTGCTTCCTAGGCCAATGGGACACATACTGAAATTGCATAGGCCACATTATGGGATGATAAGAGATGAAACAAAAGGCAAGGAAAGAGATGGATTTAGGCAGTTTGGGAAGGAAAAAATATATGGGAAATAGAGGGATAAGGGATAAAAGGGCTGGTTGCTTGAAAATAAATAATATATTAAAACTGCACTTTTTCTAGCCACATCCTGCACTTGAGCAGTTTAATCTGGTCAAAGTTCTTATTGACTTTCTAATTCTCTTCCTGTGGGCATGTGTGCAGTGGAGGGGCTGAGTGCAGTAATTGGAGTCAGACCACAGGCTGGAGGTCTGTAATGTCAGCAACTGCATCTGTGATATCAGCAGCTGGGGAGACTAGAATGAGAAACTTTTTGTGCCAAAAACTGGGAGCTCCTGGAGCATAGGCATATGTGTGTCTGCAGAACCAGTAGCTGGAGCAACAGAAGGACTGGGAGCCTCCATCTGGACTGGGAACACAGGTTTATGGCCCACATATCAGCTGGAGATGGGGTGAGATCGAGTGCCAGCCATGGGGATGGGACCAGGTGTCAGAGCCCCACAAGCTCATGTTGCCAACAACTGCAGCAAGTGCAAGTTCCAGCAATACCAACATGGACCAGCTGGGAAGCACGTGATGCAGCCTGGGGACCAAGGAGGGACATGTGTCCTTAGAGTCAGGAGCATGTCCAGTCCATGGAGCTGGCCATAGCCCTGTATTTATGCACATGTGGTTTATACATGTATTCTGCCTGTGTGTGCCTGCTGGGAACACAGCTTCAGCGTCACTGCTGGCTGGGCCTGGGACATGGAATAGTGTAGCAGTTTTACCCCACGTGGTCTGTCAGATCCCGGGCAATATATTTTCCCTGGACATTTTCAAAACTGGATATTTGCAGCTGGGTAACTACAGTCATAGGCTGTAGATTTGCAATAATTCTTTCACAAGATTCAGGCAGAAACRTGTGAAGAATGCTCCATTCTCTGCAGAACACAGAGGAAATAAAAGGTAAGATAGTTTTTAAAAGTATATCCAGTATTCTCTCTTCTCTCATTACTGATTTTTAAAAATG
Organism: Malurus melanocephalus; assembly: GCF_030028575.1. Classification (NCBI taxonomy): domain Eukaryota; kingdom Metazoa; phylum Chordata; class Aves; order Passeriformes; family Maluridae; genus Malurus; species Malurus melanocephalus. Next base: position 192,045 of record NW_026623388.1, on the reverse strand, counting down.
TCAAGCTGCATTTCAGCACGGTCTAGAAGAACCATAAATTAAAAAAAAAAAAAAAAAAAAAAAAAAAAAAAAAAAAAAATTCAGATTGTCCATTAGACTGTTACAGGCCCTTGTGAGAGTATTCTGAAGCTGTTTCTAACCCTATTTGAACATAACAACAAAAATGTTTACCACAAGTCAAATTTTTGTTTGGTGAAAGAAATAAACCAMTCACAAACAAAAAATAATATCTACTTTTATTTAATGTGGGCATTTACCTTATTGGGGGGTGGAAAAAAAACACCAGCAAAAAAACCAGCCAGAGATCATCTTCGTCTAAACACATCATGTTATTAAAGAAGGAATCGGGGATGTCGATGATATATTTATTTCAAAAGCATTTGCTCAGCCATGGTGAATCATCCAATAAGATATTAAAAACTAGTCTGCAGGGAAGGCTGATTCTTTTCCCTTGGAAAATATATATATTTTCCAAACTTTATTTTAAAATTATTTAAAATGTTAGTCACAGTGATCATAGTTAGGTGCATTTTAAAATTTTTATGATCTTTCAGGGCAAAAACAGAACAAAAAGTTACCTTTATAGTGCAGAACAACTGATTTAATGGAGGGAAAAATATCTATCTTGCAGAAYAAGGACCAGACCTGTAGCACTGATCACCCACTGTAATGGACCCTGCTATACTGATCAGTAAATTCATAGCATCACAGAATCATTGAGGTTGAAGATTATCTCTGGAAATTRCCTAGTCCAGCCCCTCAGCTCAAGGCAGGGATAGTCAGAACAGGTTGTTTAGGATCATGTTCAAATGTCTTCATATATCTCCAGGGATGGAGATTCAACAAAACCTCTGGGCAACCTGGTCCAGTGATTGGGTAACCTGACAGTAAAAATGTTTTTCATTATGYCTAAAAAGAATTTCCCATCTTTCCATTTGTGCTCTATTGCCTCACATCCTTCCGCTGTGCACCACTGAGAAGATACTATCTCTGTTTTTGCCACTGTCCCCACCACATATTTAAATAAATAGATAAAATCACATGAGAGGGTGCTGTGTACCTTATTATCTGTATTCTTAATGAAGATGTTGAACCAGTGGTAGCCTCACTATTGATCCCTGGGGAACRCCAGTAGTGCATGACTGGCCTCTAAACTGAACTTCACAACACTGATCACAACCTTCAGTCAGTTTTCATTTTGCCTCACTGTCTGTTTATCTAATCTGTACTCCATTGGTTTGTCAATGAGGATATTGTGAGAGAGACACTTTASTAAAGTCAAGATAAATGACATCCACTGTTCTCTTCTTGTCCACCAAGCAAGTAATTTTGTGGTAAAAGGTCATTAGGTTGGTCAGACACAATTTCTCCTTTGTAAATCCAAGCTGACAACTCCCAATCACCCTCGTGATATATTTGGAGTACCTTGGTTATTTCCATTTCAACTCCACTGACTCATTTAACAGTGTGCCTGCATTTTCCCTTGTCTTTTTTTGTCTGCCACCTGTAAAATCTCTTCTTGTTGTCCTTTGGGTCCCTTGACACATTTAACTGCAGATGGGCTTTGGATTCCCTAACCTCATCTCTGCACATTCAGATTAGTGTCTGTATAATCCCTCTTATGTCCAGATTGTTCTTCCCTCTCTTYTATACTTTCACCTGATGTTTGTGTTTTGTCAGAAGCACCCTTGTAGGCCTACTGACACTATTTCTTGATTGTAAATTACTACCTCCTAACATACTAAATGCAAACTGGAAAAAAAAAGGAAAAAGAAAACACAAAAATGAAATTCATTTCATAGTTACTACTAGTTAAGGCAGTCACAGCAAACTTGTGTATCAGCAAAGATGAATTACATGTAAAGAGGAAGCATTTAGTCTCTTTGTAAAACAGAGCCTGCATCTGATAAATTACTGTTCTTGGTCCAAATTCTCAGCTGGTATTTATTTACACGGCTCCACTGAAGACAAAGCAACTACTCTCATTTGTACCTGCTGAAAACAGAGCTCATTAGAATCCTTTTTACTCCTACTCATTAAGTTTGAATGTTAATGATTTCTTCCCTGTTAAGAAATTAARCATCTCTAGATACTCTAAATTCTTACCAGGTACACTCAAAAGTCTAGGTATCATTTTKTTTTTAGCAATTGCTGCCTAAGAAAAGTAATTTTCTGAAAGATTCTCCCTCCCTTCAATGGAAGCAGGTGAACACCAGTGAAACCAGGACAGTTATGGACCCACCACTGAACRATAAAACAGGTAACTGAGAGAAGAAAAGTTTACGTGTCGCAGCAAATGCTTGCTGTACTAAATCATATTCCTTCACTGAAATGCGGAACAGACAAAGGCAATCTAATAAAAATTGGCACTTGGTATTTCTTACAATATTAAAAGAATAGGTTTAAATCCATAGCAATGAGGAAAATCACATTTCTTACAAAATATATAAGAGGATAGCATTGCATCAACACAGARTAGACAAACACAAAGGAATAAACTATCAAAGCCTCATGGGGCTTTAAATATTTTTGGTGTCTGGTTAAAYATAATTTCCTACAGCTACTCATCATAATAATGAAATGTGAGGGGCTTTTTTAATAGCATTTATTTAGGTAATATTACTGTCTCTAAGTTTCTCAAGTAAAAATGCCTCTTTTTACATTGATGCTCATTGCAACTCTCAAAGTTTTAACTTCTACATTTTTTTTTAAGTCAGACAAAGAACAATCAACTAAAAATACTTTTACTGAGGCTTGAAATCACAAAACAAGATGGAAACTCTCAATAAAAGTTAGATACAAGTAGTTAAACCAATCTGAAAAGTCTGAGTGACAGACAAGGGAATAAAATATTGTCTCTCAAGGATGARCAAGATTAACATAAAGACCAAGTGACAGACAGATCCCATCAAGACCAAATCTGGAAAAATCTTCCAAATACCAAGAATATGGTGAATGTAGAGCTCAGGAAGCTCTAATGAAATCTTTGTAAACATGTAAGTGCTACGCTGGTTTTTGAAGGATGAAGCTTTATTTATTACAGAGAGCTGAAACTACCAACTTAGAAAAACACTGAAGAAGGTCACTTGCAGTTCCTTCAAGATTACTATTTAGTGCAAGACAAAAACTGCAAGAATGCGGGTTAATTACACTATATCAATTCCTTTATTAAAAAGAAACCACTGATCCAATCTTAAAATACTAGTTAAATATTCAGACATTTTTCATGTTTATGATGTTTAATGGGAACACATAGGATGAAAGAAGATTGGAAGGGGACAATTATAATGCCTACATTTGAAAAGGTAAAAGAAKAAATATAGAAATATAGAAAAAGCATCCTTCTTTTAAATTTAGGTAAGCTTAGAGGAAAAATATGAGATTATCAATAAATGTTTGAAAATAAGAAGCAAAGAAAACCAAATTTGGATGCATTAAAGTCAAATGAAATTCAACCTTTTGTATGGCATGGTAGAAGACCTGTTTACAGATAATAACTAGGAGACCCCAGCTTTATCATTTTATGTAGGGATTTTGACTCTATTTCACATGACAGTCTCATGTACAAATTAGGAAAATAAAGTATAGATAGAACATTTATGTTTTATGGCCTGTAACTCCCTTTTGTAATGTAATTCCTCAAGGAGTCTATCTTGACTCCGGTTATGTGTAGTGCTTCAATTMGTTATTTGGCTAATGATATAAACATGAAACATGAAGTTGATGAAAAAWGTTGTGATGATTTGCAGGCATGCTGAAGATAAAGATCAAAATTCATAATTTCCTAACCTCTTCTTCCCCTGAAAAAAAACAATCTTAGAGGAAAGTAAAGAGTATGAGTCAATAAAGACAAGGCGAGGTTTTACACATAAGCAAAAATAATTTTCTAACCAAATAAGGGATGAGCATAACAGCTGTTCAGAAAAGGTCTTTGGGTCTATAGTGTATCATAAAACTAAATGCTATTCAATAATGTCATGATGCTACTCAAAAGACAAACCATACTAACATGTATAAGCATAAAATCTTTCCTGAAAGACATACAATTACTGTCTTTGCTTTCCTCAGCGCTGATAAGGCACCAGCTGGAACTCAGCCCTATTTGTGCGCTGATTGTGGAGAATGATGGGGACTGACAGAGGAGAATTTGGGAAGGATCAATATGAACTTTGCAAAGAGGAATAAATGAGTTTGTTTAGCCAAAAAAGAGACAAGATTGTAATGTTTATTAGTACAGTTTTCAGGCATAAATACTGTTGCACTGAAGAAAGAGTGACCAATCTTTCCTATGTGCCTTTGATGAATAGAGCTTAATGAACTGAAACTACAGAAAAGGAGAATCAGGTTAGATATTAAATCAAAATTTGAAGACATGTGTAACAGATTGCCTGGGAATATGGTGGATCTCCATATTTGAAGGTTTTAAAAAAGGAACCATACAGAGGATTGACCCAAATTCTTTTCAAGCAATTCTTTCCTTCTAGCCTTATTTTGAATATATTCTGTGAAGGTTGTGAAACATTGTCAGCTGAGAGGAACWCTGGAATATCAAGCAGAAAGAATGGGTTGCTTATGATAACTCTATGAAAGCAATGGGATTTAAAATCATTCACAAACTCTTTGATTYAGGGACTAATAGGAAAACCTTCAGTTACAATCTAGAAGTTCACTATCTGGAAATGAAATCATTAAAAAGACCAGTGCATGTCTTATAATCTTAAAATCTTACATCTATTTTTTTTTTTTGCTTGAAGAAAAATGCTATGTTTTGATATATGCTAAAAGGTACTTTCAGTTCTATCAGGGCCATTGTGAAAGGCCCTTGTGATAGGYTCCTCTTCTGGACAACATTATGTGGCAACTCTTGATCATCCTTAATATAAGAAATATTTAATTTTTTACTTTGAGACAAACATAGAACAACTATGAAGATAAACAGACAAATGAAAAGCTTTTATTTCCACACGGTCAAAATAAGTTATTCTGTACAGTATTTGCCAGACTAAAAGCAAGACCAACAATAAGTGGATTGAGTATCATAGAAYTATTTGAATTGGAAGGAAACTTAAAGATCATCTAGTTCCAACCTCATTCTAATGGCRTGGGATACATTTCATTAGACCTGGTTGCTCAAAGGAAACAAAAAAAAAAAAAAGTTAAAATATTAATCCAGTACTCAGGAACAAACAGAGATTAGATCATAAACAAACTTATTAAACTTATTATCATAACTTATTAAAACTTATGTTAGAAGTTTTATAAAGAATTTTTCATCAGATGGATTTGCACAAACAATCAAAAAAAAAAAAAAATCAAGTCAATAAGAAAGGAAAAAATCCTCTCAATATAATTTGATGTGCTTCTGACAGAAAGTGGTTCASAACAATAATTTTACTAAAATAAGATTTTTCAGCCATTCATAGGCATGAGTAATTCATACTTCCCGTCTACTCAAGGATCTATATGAATAAAAATGTAAAGTATACCTTCTTTACAATCAAGGAAGTTTACAATTATTTTATTATACCTATATAGGCACACRCTTTCCTATTTTAACTGGCCATGACTATTCACAGGTCTCATTTGATTCTTACAGCTTTAATGACAGCCTTGTTAACAGAGCTGTTAACCAAGCAGTCTTAAACTTTTCCAACTCCCCCTCTCTTTGCTTGTTGGTTCTGTGCTAACACTGTTTAGGTGGATTCTCACTCATTTAGTTCAAACAAATTTCTCCAATTTTCAGTTTGCTCCCTAATTCATCCTTCACTTACTAGCGTACTTCAAATTAATTTTTGATGCAACTGTCTTAAAATAATTGCTCTCTTCTAAAAACCTAAATGAAAATAGTACAGAAGTAATGCAGATTATTTAGAAAAAAAGTTGAATTACTGACCTCCAGCATGACAGAAATGGCTTCCAAATTCCTATTTCTATTCCATGTTTCACAAATGAGAAGGATTAGAGGACACCTTTTTTTTTCTGTTACACACCTGACAGATTCCCATAATAACTAAGCCAACAGAAAAGAAATTCGTGATAATTTCCTCTATTATTATTATTATTATTATTATTATTATTATTAWTAWTAWTAWTTAACATCATCATTCATTCATTSATTTCACTATAGTTTCAGAGAAAAGTTATAACTGTTCTAAATCAATTCAAACCATCTTTCAGTCAAAATAGGATGATTAGATTTTTTTTTTTTTTTTTTTTTTAATAAGAATATTACATAGCCAGTCTCCATTATATTTGGGTATTTCTCCTAGTGCTTTGAAAAATATCTGGAAGTGGAGCTCTACATTATAAATGGGCTTCATCTGAACCAATATGAAAACAGTATTTTAAAATTTCGCACTGTATCTCATAAGTCATTCAGAGAAAATATTTTTGTACTTTCACACCCTCATGAATAATGTAAAGAGCCAATTAATAGAAAATGTTCTGAATTATGAATTAGAACCAAATTAAAAATGCAAAATTACAGAAAAACAATGACTGCTTGTTTTAAATTCCCCTTCCAGACAGGTAACCATTTTTAACTACATCTGCTATCCACAGTTGATCTATATCTTTATCTATTCTTATGGCTAATGAGGAACAAATTACTTATTACTCATGAATGACACTAACTACCCACTCTTGCACAGAAGAAGAATATTACAATTTACATTTAAATGAGATTTGAAATGTTAATGAACAGAGACAGTATTCTAATTATCTATAAAACTACTAATTACTTCAGAATCATACTTTATGTTTGCCCAGCATTAATGAAGAACAGTTCGGGATTTGTAGAATAATTCCCAATAACAGGGGTCAATAATGGGCAAACAATGTTACTATGTATTTAATATCATTTGAAAGGAGGGAGACRGCCATGTGTGGTACACACACAAAAACATCTTAAGAAATCACCTCAAAAACATTTGATATTTTCTTTAAGTTTATGTAGAACCATAGATTTAAGATGTGTTTTTACCATGTCCATCTGGGTCAGCTGGCCCCAGATGGATGTGGAATCTTGGCCTCTATTTCCATTTGCAATGCTTAATTTCCCTTTGCTGATTTTTGGTGGTGGTTGCTGCTGTTTCTGTTGGGTTTTTTGTTTTGTTTTCTTAGGGTTNAGATAAAAAATTTATTTTTCAGCTTAAAAAGTCAAATGAATTTTTTTTTTTTTTCCTGACTGGTCATACTGATTTTACTGCAGTCCTATCTCGATRTCAGAAGACAAGAACCATTATGATGAAAAAAAACACTTTCTTTCCTTAGAAAACCCAAGAAAGGAAGTTGGTATTTCATTCAGAAGCACCATTCAGCTTAAAACAATTGTCCCTTGAGTTTTTCAACTTTTACTCATTTATTTAAATTCTTATACACAGATTCCAGATAGCATTAAATATTTGAGAAATTAACAAGAAAAAATAGTTCTTCAGGGGGATTTCATTGAAATAATTCAATAAACAACATAGTAGAGATGTAGTAGAATGACATCTCAAACTTTGCATGATAGTTCAAAAGGAAATTAGTACCTTAAATTTTAATAGCGTAGAAGCAAAAACTTGTGACAAAGATGGCAAAGTCCAAAGAGATTTAATATTTGTATTATAGAACATTACTGAAAATACTTATTAATATATTAATAATCTATATTATTTGATATTTTAATTACATAAAATGTCCATACACAAGTTTGAATCACTTTCCGTTCTGGCACTGAAGTTATTTTCCCAACTTTGACATTTCTTTTAGACGATACACAAATGTGTTTTCATACTGTTCTTCCACTAATTTAACAGTCTGCTCAGAAATTCCMGTTTCATTTTTGTTGCACCTCTTGCTCATTTGCAGTCTACTCTTTGTTACAAATTCAGCAACAATTTCTGATGCTTAGAAACATTTTTTTCACTGAAGGTCTTATGAACAGTGAAATGAGTAATTGATACTGAATTATGCATAGATTCAAACTCTCATCTGAGTCTATTTTTTAATGATTATCACTATTACTATCTTCTGTTTCTCTTAGAAACAAGTTAAATAAAGAAATAAGACAAGAAGCTCCCCAGATTCATTTTTAAGAAGGTTAAAAGTTCAGCAGTCTCCAGGTAGACTGGGTCAATATCAMTTCCACTTGCCGCATTCAGCAAACGATCTTTAAGAGAGGGTAGCAGAGCTGCTCATGATTAAAAATTAGAATAACAGTTRCAGATTAACTGCTAATTACTCACAGCACTTGGCTCAAATGTTTTGCATTGAATAAAGACAGATGAGAGTTCTCTGCCCATGCCAAAATAAAAGGCTGTACTGGCAAAAGAATTTCAAGCATTACAGTAAAAATCAAGAATTCTGGGGGACTCCTTAATTGACTTTCTATTCTAAGTAGAAATTTCCCATCATCTGCAGCTCACAAAATTAACATAAAAATGAAAGTCCCTTGCTCTCCTTCGTATTTCTGTAGACATCTTTTGTGCAAAAAAAAAAATTAACACTCTGCAGTACTCTGGCTTATAACATGAACCAGGTAGCCACATATAATAGAGCAGGTAAAGGGTCAGATCTCTTGCATCATAGACAGTCAGGACAGTAAAAATTATTTTTCTTGAACACTGCCAGTCTGGGTGAAAAGCTTCTGTAAAAATCCAGAAACATTGCAAAAACTACTGATTTGGGAATAAAGTTTAAATACACTATCGAGAATATCGAGAAAATGATTCCACAAACTGAACTTCTAAAACATTTGAACTCAACAAGTTAGGAATCCATGTTCATATTGGGCTATTAAAAAACCATCGTACAACCAAAAAGGTGGAATGCTTTTCATTTGATATTTTGGTATGTACTTTTAAATAAAACACACAAGAAACAGCCTAGCCGAAGGCCAATTCCTGTTTTCAATGTAAATCTAATGCAAAATACTCTTTTGAGGAGGTAAAAGTGTACTCAAGGAACACTTGTTGCTGAAATTTAGACATAAACTGTGTTGCAGCAGCTGCTACCAACTATACACACACAACATATTTGCATATTGCACACAGACATTATTTCTCTTGTTGCATATGGCTTTCTTCCCTCTTTTTAATTTTTATTTTTATTTCAGTATTAGCCCTTCTTTGTAGCTCCACTTCTCGACATCTCTCTATTCTTTTAATGTTTTAGTCAAGATCTCTTTTGTTTTAGGGAAAAAAACAGGAACCAAATTATATCTGTCTATATTGTTAATTATTCTATGAAAATTCCCTTCCAGTGAAACACCATATTCTGGTTGGACTGCATTCTGTTTTTAGAGTATCTCCATATCTGGTTTTCCACATGTAATTCATAACTGTTTCATTATTATTTTTGTTATTGCAAACTCTTCAAAGTAATCTCCTCTTCCTGAACTCTGAATTGTGTAAACAGATGGCACTAGGCATGAAACAGATTATTTTTTCTCTAACTTTCAAAGGCTATGAAGTCTATTTGGAAAGACTCAATATATTTCCTGAGTCCAGGATTTTATTTARAGAGACTAGATACTTTTATGTCCAATATGGGTTTGACATGTRCACCTGATCTATGCAAACAATTGAATTGATAGGGATTAAATTCCACTGTACATACAATCACAGCAATCACTAGCAACATTTCATATTGTAGTTCACATTTTTAAATTCTGCCTGAGTATCTAGGTATCACCTTTCCATCCAAAACCTATTTCCAGGAAATTTCAAAAACKAATCCAACTTTTTAACTTCTTTCTTTATAAATGCTTACAATTAAATTTAAGTATTCTTTTCTGAGGAGACTTTAAAGTATCATTCTGTGCTCTACATTTTCCATGTAAAACTGAAACCACTCAGCTAAAACAAACCACTGAAAAAACCTTCCAGTCAACAAGATGAAATCAAACAAGTCTCTCTCAGTGTCAAGAAAAAAATTCTACAAGTTTCAAAATGACAATGTTTCACAYGGCTAACCTGTTGAAAGCAAATTCACAGCATAGTCATTCGGTCATTCATTCTTGTCATCTCCCTTCAGGTCAACAATAGTACCATTTTTTGTGGCTTTCCCATGACTAGTTGCAAAATTGATTATAGAAGCTTTCATTTCATATGAAAGAAGATTCCTGAGTTAACCTTATCCAAATATTGCCCAGAAGAAAATTAAGATTTCAGGTAGAATAAGAACAATCTTCATAAAATATTGGTGCCAATGTCTGTTCTGTATTCTAAGTGAGTTTTAACTGTTTTCATTTTCTCTGTGATACTCCTGTAATKCAGTGAAAAAAAGTGCAGAACATAGCTTAACATTTTATCTACAACAGCTACAGGCTTTAAAAAATGTTTTTCAAATGATGCGTTCAGCTCCTAAGTGAACAGAAGCACAAAATAAACTACTTTGTATATCTATTGTTATTTTTAAAAAAATCCTTTAATTTTTTTTTTGATGACTAATAAAAGTCAGCATTTCCAAAGCCTTTCTGCCCTTAATTCTACGAGCTAAAAAAAAAAAAAAAAAAAAAAAAAAAAAAAAAAAAAAAAAAAAAAAAAAAAAAAAAAAAAAAAAAAAAAAAAAAAAAAAAAAGGTGTGGAAAGAACATTTGCTTGTTTTCAGCAAGTACTTTCTCTTCTCCAAATACCACATAGCTGATGATAATCCCAAAACATGGGTTAGGGAGTACCATTTCCACTACAGCAATTTACCTTCTCCTTCTATCTGCCAGAAATAATTGTATTTCAAAGGCTTTGCATAAAATAAAATTGCTCATCACAARGTTTCAGTAGACTCTGTTGATGAAAATCTGATAATTTCAGTTGAGCTGGATCTGGCTGGTACAGAGTCAACTTTTTACACAGTGCCCATTGGTGCCGTGTTTTGGACCTCTGGCTAGACCACCCTCAGTAATTCACCAGTTTCAGCAATGGCTGAGAAGTGCCTGTACAGTGTCAAGGTTTAYTTCTGTTTATTCTGTCCCCTCAGTGAGGAGGCTGAGGCTGAGATGAGGTCAGCAGGGACACAGCCAGARCAATTGACCTAGACTGATCCATGTCATATTCTTGTCATGTCATGCTCAGCAATAAAATCTCAAGGAAAAGAGGAAGAAGGGGAGATTATGGTTATGACATTTGTGTCCCCAAGGTAGCTTTATGTTTGCCAAGGCCCTGCTTTCCCAGTGGTGAGTGGACCTTTTGCTGCTTGAAAGTATTGAATGAATTCCTGYTTCTCTTTGCTTTGCATGTACAGATTTCACCTCACCTATTAAACTGTATTTACCTTGATTCATAAGCTTYCTTGACATCCTTATACATTCTCCCTATCCCACAGGAGAGGGGAAGGAGTGAGAAGCTGTGAGGTTTTGTCTGCTGGCCACAGTAAACCTATTACACAGAAAATAAAATTAACTTTAAAAGTGTATTTAAACAAAATTAATTTCACAAATTTACAAAGTTGTGTACTATCTTATCCAGAGATATCTGGATAGATACTCCTGTACATTTATTCCAGAAGCCTTTTGTGGGGAGAAAGTTGCTTTAACTAACAGGAGCCAGTGTTCTTTACACAAAATTCTCTTGGGCCCCATAGAAYGCCAGGAGCAGTCTGGAGGCACCCRACAGGTATCTTACTGAGATATTCCTGCAAATGTTCAAAAAAACTTGTGTTTATCTAAGTTCCACCCCTTTGATAGTCACTAGGGATTTTAGGAGGAAATAACTGTAGACCTGAGGCAGCCCTTCATTGCTCTGAGCTGCAAAACCTCTTTTTTTTTTTTTTTTTTTTTTTTGCCTGGAAAAAAATCTTTTGGAAAAAGCGTGAAACAAATTCTATATAAATAATTCACTTACAGTGAGAAAGCAACAGTGAAGCAATGTGATAATGGGAGGAGTAAATTGGGTTAGACCAGCACGCCTCAACAAACAGTGGACAGTGGAAACTGGGACACAAGAAGCACTCATCTAATCCRAAAATTTTTCACTTCACCATATTTCCCAACTCTGAGGTTTGCTTCCTGTGAACATTTGAGCATTAGAAACTGACTGGCATGAATGCTCAGATCAGTGAGTTTTAAACTTGAACATCCAAGTAGTTATCCAAAGTTAGTTTTGAGTTATATATTCACCCAGAAATTACAGCAAGTTTCAGACTGGCCAGTTAAATCAGTCACTCAGACTCAGGCAACTGGAAGAAAATAGATAAAATGTGTAGCTGAAAAAAGCACTCAATGGCTTTCAAACACTCAAACCAAATTTCAGCAGCTATATACAAAGAAAGTACACAGAGAGATAGATGTGCTGCCATGCAAGAAGTGCAGAACTCTCCATGAACAAAGGCTGCATTTGTTGAATAGCTACATCAAATATCTGCACTATTGACAATTATCCACTCTCAGAGGCTGATGCAAAACAGTACACTCCCTTTCATACTACAGAACCTGGTGTCACAAACTTAATTTATCGGGTGTTAAGGCCACATCTCTAAGGTATTAATTAACTGAGTACCAACAGCTTGTACAGTTACATAATCTTTCAGAAATACAGAATTCTTTCTCTCAAAACTTGGAAGCTTTTCAAAGATGGCTAAATAAACAATCACTCAGCTGTCACTTAAATTACATGAGTACTATCCTTCTATTCAACACTGTATGCAAAACCTGTACTATAAACATGAAAGCGCTAAAATAAATTTAAACTATCTTGAATCTTTTAAGCATCTGCCTATTCCTTATCTTGCATGYTTTAGGATGTACCAGAGCTGCTGCTTATTTTATCAAATGTGTCAATCACCAGCTTACATCACATAATTTTGTCTTTTATGCACAAATTTCAATGCAACTCTTTTACTGTATCTCATTATCTTTTACTTTTTTTCATTTCACTGCATCAAATGCTTTTCAGTTTTCCTGACATTATAAAATATCATGCACAGGAATGTAAATATTTGTTATTGAGCTGTAAATGGTGACAGGAACTTGAATCATAACTGCAGCCATGAGTGATCAGGTGCAAAATTTAGCAGAGTGAATCTAGGGTTGTGGTCCAGCAGACTCCWGGAGTTGGGAATCACTTTTGCCCAGCTACCAGCACCTGGCCAGGTCCAACCAGAAATCTCTTTCCAAGGTCAATAAATATGGCTGATGYTTTCCATGTTGTATGGTTCTACCGGGAAAAAGGCCGTGTGTGCAATGTGGTCAGACACTGTGGAGTGCAGGTGGCTGCACAGGGGGCTGYCTTTCAACAACATCCACTTTAACACCTGCAGAATCTGCATGAAACCCAGGAACTGACAGCCACTCCCCCACTATTAAGCCTGATGCTCGTTAGAGAAAACTCAGATTCCTTCAGTGCTGTAGTCAAGTCTGTCGACATTTCTCTGTGTTGAACTACAACATTTCTCTTGTACAGATTCTGAACCCTGAGCAGTAAAGTATGAAAGCTGTGTCTTAGCACAGAAGCAGGGACACAGCAAATCCTGGTAGTTAAACCACAGAAGAAAGCAGAAGATCTTGAGGTGTCAGATACAACACAGACACAGCAAATGTCAGATCTATCCGAGTGGAAAACAATGAACAAATCTCTTGTGAGACTATGGATGGGTGAAATAATGGCAATAAAGGAGAATGGACATTTTATACAAGAACTACTATCCAATGTCTTCATGGCTTTTTTCTCACATCCTTTTTCCTGATGAAGACATTTCAGAATTCAAAACAGGAAAAGCAATCAGGACTAACTTTAAATTAGCCTTACCCTTTATTTGCATTCAATACAAGCACATAAATTATACTCCCAGGCTGTGATTAAAGCTACACTGAATCTGTATGTACCTTCTATACAAAGAAGAAGCAGACAAAACCCTGGCTATGCAGCATATGCTGTACTTGTGCAGCATGTCAGAACATGTGAGAGAATGAGGGGAGCTCAGGATACTGGAATTATATCAACAATCTCCTCATGGCAGAGGACAGGTCTGAAAGTTCAGTGCATGAATCTTGATGCCAACTACTCCTATCCTTACTGGAAGTGACTCTGCTGTCAAAAGAAATTTTAATGTGGCATAAGTACATTGACTACAGTGGAAATAAACCTAAATATCATACAGATGATAATCAATCTCTGAAGCAGTAAAATTCAGCAGATCTAATAATGTAGCACTGACTCTTCTGGAAAGRTCATGAGCTTTCAATGTATATGCAACACACATCACACTACATAGGTTATCTAGTTGTATATTGTAGGAAAAGGCAATTTTGCACATTAAAATTCACAAACTCATAAAAAAGTGTATAAAATATAAAATATATGTTTTTGCTACTCCTTCCAACATTTACATTTATACATTTTAAATTATTTTATATATTGTATCTTAGTGAGACAGAATGGGTTACTTGAATTTACAGGTAGTCGTCAGTCAGCAGTGAACATGAGTGACATGAAACAGCCTTTAGCCTTCTGACTTATTCTTCAGCTAAACAGGCACAGCATTATTTTGTTATGATTACCAATTCAGAACATATTCATAACTAGCAGATGTTTTCCTCTTGGTTGCTTGGCAATTAAGGGATGTTGCTGCAGCTGAATTTTGCACCTGGACAGTAAATGACCAAACCAGTTCTGTAAAACCTTTGACTTACAGAAAGTTTTCCCCTAGTGCAAGCGATTATTTTGAAACTAATAGTAGATCTAAGTGCCAAAGGTAATTAATTAATCTTGAATCATTGGTGAATGTAAGCAGATAGCATTTAATTTCCAATCACTGTGTAAGTATATAGAGAACACAGACAGAAGAAAACAGGATAACATTCTCCACTGCTGCTGCTAATTTTAAAAAGCTTGATCATATGTTCAGTTTTAGGTACATTATCATTTTTTCCTCTTCAACAATAAAACAAAAAAAGTATGAATCTATTATAAAAAATAGCATGCAACCAGTTAGCCAAAAGCTATTTCTTGTTACATACCTTCAAAGAATAGCAAGCAAGCCAAATARCACTTGATTTATAGCATCGTGCTTTAACCACGACACAGTGATTATGAAAATGTAACAGTAAACWGCTTGTGAGGAACATGCCTTAGAAAGTGAAACAAACAAAGCTGAGGTGAACTATTTGCAAAAAATAATTTTAAAGCATCAATTTGGTAGCCAAACCAGCTTCCATAAACACTCAGCAAATACTGGAAGCAAGGATTTGTATGTGCCAATCTGACAGAAAAGACATGTACAAGTCATTCTGTTTGGTTAAAAAGAAAAAATTTAAAAAAAAAAAAAAAAAAAAAAAAAAGAAAAAAAAGCTAGAGTTTCTGATAAGAATCACTACACAACAACCACAGATTTCTGTGCTGAACTGAAATACCTGACTGCCAGACAGCTGGACCTTCAGACAGTGCTCCAAGCTATATTTCTGCTGTAATAAACACTTCGAGCTCTGAGAAGAAAATTCTGCTTCTTTACCCTCTCTATCTATTCTAAGACTTAAACAAGCAGTCTCATTTTCGTTTTATTCAAGGGGCTGATGGTAAGAGAATTACTCCCTAATATTTCAAAACAGAAGGTTGGAATGTATAATTTAAGAACTAATAGGGTTTGATGGAACTGAGACCTTTGGAAAGTGGTTTAATGCTTGCATACTTAATGTATATTCARCACATGTATTTCAAATATAGGTTAGTTCTTTTGTATAAAAAATTTAAACCATTAATAAAGTAAGAACTTGAAAGAACATGAATGGTTGTTTCTTGACAAAATAGCACAAAGCACAGTTAAAGAAAAGGTGACAGTCCAGCATTCAGTACTGAAGCAACCAAACACTGCCTGCCACATGCCATCACTTTAAGATAATTCCTTTATTATGCCAGTTTAAAAAGAAAAAAAAAAAAAAAACAACACATCACAAACACTCTCTGTGTCCAATCACTGCAAACTCATTTATTATTCATTGAAACATCCATCAAGTTTCAAAATAGATTCATTTTCTATTCATGATGATCCCATATGCACTTCCTCAGGTCTTGCACTGTATTTCAGCATTTAAATGACAGACTGTACAGTGGGAAGTAGCATTATATATTAACGCTTTGAATGCCATCTTGTAACTTAGTCCAGGACTGTGTATAAGTATATGGTTTATTCTGAACATTAAGTTAAACTCATTGCTTCCTGTGGCATTTCCTGAGATTTTAACCCAGGATTCTAGGTGGTTTCTGAAGCCCTGAATCATCCACTATAGTATTTAACATTTACCCATATCATTTTTTTTTCACAGAAATTATTAATAGATATTTGTAAGACATAAATGCCGTACCAACAATCTTACATGCTACATTTAACTTTGTCAGGAAGATAGCATGTTTTGGAAAAACTGGGGGAATTCTGTAAAAAGTGATATAATGWAATTCCATAGAGAGCTGGAGACAGGGTTTTAGAGGAGTAGAATTATAACCTGGGACAGTGTTTGCAGCATAACCAATAATTAGTACAAAATAAAGGAAGGCATGAGGAARCAAGGACAACAGAACAAGTAAGAGCATAAGCTCTGGTTGCCTGTTTTTTGGGTTGTCTGCCTGAGCGTTTCTATTCTGCTGCAGGACATAATGGTCAATTGCTTTCTTATATGATACCATATAGACAGAGATAACTTTTCATTTTCTCGACATAAAGAGGACATTGAACTGTGTTCCCAGTTTTCCAGGCCCATATACAAACCATTCCTATTGAAGATAGCAGTGACCACCATTCCAGACAAGTAATTTACCTCTGATATCTTCCAAGGGCAGGATGAAGACTAAACAAACTGCTGCACAAGCATCCCAGCTGTTATACATCACATTTTGAGGTGTCTTAATTTTATCACACCTCACTCTGAGCCCAAGGGCTTAGCACAGTGTTCTGGATTTCAGCTCAAAGGCCAGAAGGCTCAAATTATATCCCAGGGGACTTCAGCACCCGTAAGTGTGCTCCTGTCCTTACACATTGCAAGAACAAAACAGATATAAGGAGCCACTAATCAGAATGGCAGAATTCCTAATTCATTTAATACTGCAGTAAATCTCTGCCAAAGTCATAAAATCAACATTCCAGAAAGTCTAGTGTCTGCGACTCAATCTTAAAAACAAAGTTAAAAGCAATATTTTTCTTTATTTTTCTCAGCAGTTGCTATAAGAAAACACTGGTAGAAGCTTTAAAGAATAAGCACCTTGTAACAATTTTAGACCTTATTTAAAGGTAAATCCCTGGTGTTCCATTTACATAAGAATTATTATAGTAAATKATATAGAAAATATCATATGCTCATATTTAATATACCTTAAATTTGGTATGTCACTGACTATTTCTTTCAGCAATTTCAGTCACTGAACTGCACATCTGAATCTTTTGTGTCCTTTGGACAATGCTAAGTTTTCAGTGACTTAATTTAACAGCTTAAATGACAGGAACTTAAAATTTTAAAATATATATACCTACACAGACACTGAATTTTTAACTTCTCTGAATTTGAATAAAATGAGATACTAAATCTTGACATGAAATATTTATTCATATTAGAAACAGACAAAAAAGAATAGCTCATGCATAACTCAGAACAAAGCAACCATATTATGCAAAAAAAAAAAAAAGGGAGCATTATTTCTTGACTGTTCCTCACATTTTATAGTCAATTGTTATTCCTAAAACACAAAGGACAAACAAAACAAAATAAATATTAAATCTTTGTCCTAAGGTGTTTTGACTTTTGTTTATGCTTCACCACAACGTTTTTGAACACCTCTTACCCAAGAATAATTGGTATGTTATATAAATAAAGTTAAAATAAGTTGTTTTTTTGTTTTGTTTTGTTTTTTTTTTTAAATTCAGTGAAGAACTTGGTGTAGTAG
Source organism: Malurus melanocephalus (assembly GCF_030028575.1). Classification (NCBI taxonomy): domain Eukaryota; kingdom Metazoa; phylum Chordata; class Aves; order Passeriformes; family Maluridae; genus Malurus; species Malurus melanocephalus. The sequence goes on along the minus strand of NW_026623388.1, from coordinate 174,199 downwards.
AGAAAGTACTATCTACCACCCTTTAGACAAATGAAAAATAATTGACCATATTAACTGTTAGTCTTAACAATCCTTTTTGAAACTGCTGGTGAGACCCACCAAGCCTCCAGGACCTGCTAAACTGCCAAGTTTGTTCTTATAAGATGCCAGAAATTTAAATTTAAAAACAAACAGTTAAAATGCAAAAAAAAAAAAAAAAAAAAAAAAAAAAAAAAAAAAAAAAAAAAAAAAAGAGGGGTTTTGTCTTTACAAATACTTTTCAGCCTGAGTTCTGGAAACAAACTTTATTATGCCCACATACATCACTCCACAGACTAGGTGTGCCGTGGTTTATTGCCCAGCAATGCTGTCCAGAAGGATACATTCTTATGAAAATATCTGTATTCAAGATAATTCAAAGACACAGGTTATTGCAACAATATGGTGACACTGCTATCACGATACCCAGTTTAGGCCTGAATTAAGCCTGAATATGAGATCTAAGATGTACATCAAAGCTTCACACGACTTGATAAATTCTGAACATTTTCTCAGAGGTTTTAAATAGTTTCTGTTGATGACATACACGCCACAATTGGTTTTGCAAAATTTCTCCAGCAGGAGTTTCCAGTTGCAACGTTCCTTGCTGAAGCTGTGCACTGCTGCCTGACCAACCTATTCTGCTGTTTCTCCTTCTTGTATGCATACTGAAATTTATTTGTGTCTTTTTCTTTGCACATCCTGTCAAAACACCCTATTGTTAACTGCTTTGTCAAGCATAAAGTTAAAAGAACAGAAATTACCTTGCATGCAACTGAAAGAAGTGAAAGTTGGTTCATATCAACTGTAAAAATAAATCACTTCCATCTTTGCAGTGGATGCAATTAACTCATTGGTTTGAACTACACAATATTCATTTAATGAGAAAACTAGTAGTTCTTGTGATCATTTATGTATTTTGGCCAAGTTTGTCCTGATGGTTTAGTCCTCAGAGATTTTGAAGTATTTTGAGTCTTACAAAAAAAAAAAAAAATGGATAATGAAAAAGTAATATCCATTTATAAAAAATTACTGTATGTGTTATGAGATCCTGGCAATAAAGGTTTTTTTAAAAATAAAAATATGATTAATTAATTTCTATTCAATTACACCAAAGCTTAAAAAAAGTCTTAACAGATACAGAATTATATTGTGTCAGCATTTTTCAATAGAAGTTGTTACTTTTCTAACTAACACCTCCAACATTGCCAAAGCATTTTAGATCTTTACAGTTGTTGGTATCTAACAAAAGAAATTCTACACCAAGTAACAGCCAGCAGAAATCAAAACTATATTAGTGGAACAGCAAATAACAGATGTTTAAKATCTGTTTTAGTGTGAGAATTCCAAAATAAATGGGGAACATAACGAGAAAACTTGATAATAAATTCAGTTCAAACTGAAGCATGCAGTAGTTGGATACAGTCGGAGCTGTGTCAATTAATGTTTTGGTACCCTTAATACCTTTTCTTCAAAAAAGGGGAAAAAAAAACCCCAAAGGCACTATTCAGCAGCCATCTGAATGTCACTAAGTCTGAAACAGATGTTTATAATGCTGACAGTGCAATTGCAAATTTCTGTTTATAGATATATATACACACAGAAGTTTTAAACAAACTGTTAAAGAAATTTTGCACCACTAGGCTATATCCATGTAAACTCCTGAAATTTATTACTATGAGTAAGAAGTTACAGAAGTTRCAGAATATTCTGAGTTGGAAAAGACCCACATGGATCATTGAGTCCACCTCCTAAGTAAATGGCCCATACAGGGACTAAATCCCCAAATCTGACATTGCTAGCATCATGCTCTGACCAACAGAGCTAATCTCAGAGATGAGATCAACAGAAATTAACTTTCCTAAGAGAAGGCCAAATTGTTCCAGGACGAATGAGACAGACAACCCTCAGACATGGCCAAAAAAACCATCTAATGGACTCCTAGGTATTCCTCCACCCTGTGTTCTTAACTTTGCCACAAAGCAGATAAACTCAGAGAAACTTCATGGGCCTCATGCCTAAGCATGAGCCTAAGTGACCATCTCGTTTAAGGAGCGGTCATACTTAGGGGAACAAATTTTATTTAGTCTGACTGTCACCAGGGAAACAGCGGGTACCAACAGGAGAGAGAGAGAGAGAGAGAGAGAGAGAGAGAGAGAGAGAGGGAGAAAGGAATAAAAGGATGATGCAGCTCCCTTGTCCCCTGAGGCAGGCTGGAAGCTGTAAGATAGAGCGCCTTTAGCTATCCAAGGCTGAACCTCCTCTGCATCCTACACAGCTGCAGCAAGATGCTTCACTGGGCCAGAATGAAATAAACACATGGAAAATAAAGTTCTTAATTCTTAGTCTCCCAGCTTAACACTGYTGCACTCTAAGAAATTGTGACAATGCTACAGATAGGGATGACTTTCCATCTATTCCCATTCTTCCTCCAGGTACGAAATAAGAGAAATCACAGTTAATGGATGACAGTTTATATGCTGGGATTCCACATCACATAATCACAAGTGAATATAATTTTCACAAAAAATATTAAGGACTCAAGAGCAAACCAGTAGAATTAAATAATAATGAATGCACTCTCTAGAATGTGGGCTGAGCAGCTTTCCCTGATATTAGGCAGGGTAAAGAAGCTATAGCCTCCTTTAGGTTAAAGATATACTAAAATKAAAAATTAGCATAAAAGACTATTTGAAATACTTTTGCAAACTCCTGAAGTGCAGGAGAAAGATGCAAAATTCATTCTGGAGGACTACTAAGATATGGAAAGACCAAAAGGACAGTAGCTTCTATTTCCTCTCTAGCAATAGACAGCTGAGAGATAAAATATAATTCTTATTTCTGTTTCTGGGGCACCAACTGCTTCTGCATACAGTCTATTTAGTTTTTTTTTTTGTTGTTTAAAAACTGGGGAGTACAAACTTTTCAATTGCTTCACTTTTTCATACATATTCTGTCTTTATCCATTTCTATATTTTGAAATCATGACATTTAAAATTTAAAAAAAAAATCTAAACACAGAACAGGAGTATGTTTTAGCTGCTGTATTACAGCAGTATAATTTGACTTGGTCCAAGAATAGAGCAAAACCAAATTAAAAAAAGGAGGGGTGTGCAATAGGGGAGTAAAATTTTTTTTTCCTGAAAGAGATTTCCCTTACACAAAGTATCAAGCCTCCATGACTTGGTACTTTCTTCCTCCACCTACACAATAAATTATCTACAATATCACTGGAAAAAATGCATTATGAAACACTAACCAAAATGTTAGCTCTGTGTGCTGAAGAATCCAGTTTCGTGAGGAAGCTGTCCCGGTGCTGCCACTAAAGGAACTGTAGAAGTTACAGATGCTCAGAACATCATAACCAATGGATTTAGAACTGAGCTGCCTTGTTACTGGTATCACCTTAGCACAGTAAAGTGGGTCTTTGCTGGAACTCCACACCTACAGTGTCAATATATCTGTGAAGATCTTGTCTATAGGGAAAAGACCTTGAAGAAACCTTCCTGGTATGCTTACACTTTCCACAATGCTGTTTGGTTTCAGCCTGTTCTGTGATGTCTTTAAAAACAGGCAAAGGGAATAGAAAAAGTAATGATCCAGTAGGAACAAACAGCAACAGTGACAAATGAAGGGCAAACAGTAAAGAGAGCAGAGGTATCAGCTGAAGGGAAAGAAACCGGTGAGAGGCAAAAGTACCAACACTGACAATAGAAAGAAGGAGTCAATAAAGCCAYTGTGAGGAGTCCCACAAGTGGCCATGGAGGCATCTATTCTTTATTCAGATTGGTCCTTAGGCCTACAAGAAGAAAGTGCAACAAAATACACAACCAACAGTTACTTCCATCCATTTCAATATTCAGTCACATGTAACTTTTGATCTCTGGTTTCAAACAATCTTTGGGACAGACTTCAAAGCCATGTCTGACATTTCCTATTGTTTCTCCTTTCAACCAACAGCATTGCATTCTCTTGCTTTGATGAAAAACTCACATGATCAAAGACTTAGGTTCAAAGTACCGCTGCTATATGTCACCTGCATTCTAGCTACRCCATCACCTGGATCACTATCGCCATTTACGCATCCTTAAATCCTAATAACTGAACAGACCCCAAGGACTCTGTAAAACAGGGATAATCCAGTGCATGGTGACACAAAGCCTGATATGCCCAATGTATGGATCAGCAACAGGAGCAGTAACTCTTAAAGCACAACACTGCCTGGCAGGGGTAAGCAGCCAGCAGCATGCCATGCACGATTAGAGAGCACACATATCATTGCTAACAATGAAGCTTCAAAGTTGGAAATGTTTCAACTTATTTCATACATTTCATACCACTGAGGGTATACTGTAGGTCTCCATGAATCACTGCTGCTTTACAGAGCAAGAATGTCACAATGAAAATGTTTCCAATGCAGTGTAAATAATTAAGTGTGCTACTACCCCCTTGGTAGAATTGATTTGTGTGTTTCTGAAACTGCCAACCTAAGTACAGGGGAATTTATTACATAAATTCAATTTCTATTTGCTAATGCTGTTCCATATATTTTAAACAATTACATATTCCTATTAAAATACTTTTTAATCTTGTCTAAAACTTCCTAAACAGCTGTTCTTTGATCTACTCACACTACTGAAACTAAGAGCAAAACCACCATCATTGACTTAGCTCAGGCTCCTTAGTGAAGTCTTTTGCTACAAAATATGCTGCTGTCATTTAAATCCCTTTCATAATATAAGACACCTTCAAATAAAATTAAAAATTAAAAGAGCAATTTTTAAAAATCACAGCTTTTTTACCAACAATTTTATCTGGAGGGACATCCCAGAATTTGTTTGCTTTAAAACTAGGAATTTTCCAGTTTATGAACTGTATTTATTCAGAGTAAATCAATACTCACTTATTTGGTGTCAGCATGGCTCTTTAGACAGATAGTTCTTATCTTCACAGCATTTACACTTGATATGTTTGTGAATTTCACTCATAACTCAGCCTTTGGTTTGCTAGAGTAAACAACTCAAACCTCTTCAGCTGAAGGTTGCTTGCTGGCTCACCATTTTCTTGACAGTATTCTGTACTTGCAGCTCCTTGTGCTCTAGTTTGTCTTTCTTCCTTGTTCTTGAACATAATGCGTCATCATTTGTCTCATCAAGATCTTAATAGCACCAATTGTCTCTTTTTTTTCTTCTTTTTTTTTCTTCTTTTTTCTTCTTTTTTTTCCTTTTTTTTAGTGTAACAGAGCTCATTGCATTCTGCCCTTTTTTTACAAATGCATCACAATGGCAGTTTATAGCTGCACCAGCATAGTAAGACCTACCCTCAGCCTCTTATTTCCAGATTAGGAACTCTCAATGGAAAAAGCCTAAATGACAACAGGAATAAGAGCAATGAAAACAAAAAATCAGTGACACAGAATCTAATAGCAAACATTCTCTCTGTAATAAATTAGTCTGCTTCTGCTTCTGTGTCCTCCAATTTCATTTTGTCAGCAGATTATGCTGAAAATGTTTCCCTACTATTAATGTAAGGGTCATTAAAGAAAACATTTAAGAAAATTACTCCCAATGCTAACCTTTGAGAAACACTAATGATTTCCCTTTGCTTGATATTTCTTCTTTCAGCATGAATAGCTGCATTAGCCAATACTTTATCCTCCTTTTTAATAACCTACATTGCTTTCTCTAACTTCTAATTTAAKATATCATCATGTAAAATTTTCTACTGAGGCCTAAATAAAGGAGGTCTATCCTATTTTCACCAGGGGGAAACCTCTATACTATGCTATATCACATTAACCTCCAAACCTTTACTTTTTCTCCTTCTGTTCAAAGTATCATGACAGCAACAGTGGCACTCAAGCTTCTTCAAGAAGGAAAAACAACTTAACTGGAAATCAGAAGGGATGAGATCCAAACCAGCAGYGTAAGGAAAGAGCAAGGACTGAGGATAGAGCAAAAATAAATGCCTGTTAAATCAACTGTTGACACTCTACTAGAACATATGAGGTGCCTTTTCTTTAACCACCAGGAGCATCTGCCTTGATGATCTTTCTCTTGTGGTCACAATATTATCAGCAAGAAATGACTGGGGMTGATGCAAAACTGGGTCTTACTCCTATCAGGAAAAAAAATCCCAGTGCAGTCAGGATATACATTTGGAGCTGACTGCTTCACCACCGTGCAGCAAGGGAAGAATCCAGAATCCTGTGATCTCAGTTAGCTTTAGGAGGGAAAGGGAGGGGCATTGAAGTTAGAGGGTGTTCCAATAGGTCCTTCAGTCTGAACATTGAGGGAAATGAGCACTGAGGATTGCATCATGCAGAGTTCATGCTCCATAACCAGGGAATTAACCAGGAAGAGTGTATACCTAACTTGAAGTGGACAGCCATCCATTCATCCATCCAGCCTGCCAGGGAAGCCATAGGTATAAAAACAGCTAGCCAAAGGACAGAAAATTATGCCTTGGACTGGGAAGTCACGAAACTAATCTTACAAATGGCATTTGTTGGTTTTTTTTTTTTTTTTTTCCAATATGTTTTCTAGCCCAGGTGTGCTAGGAAATGATGAAGGTGTGCATACATTGGAGGTACATGTCTGTCAGGCAAAGAACAAGTAGCACATTTAATGTCTGAAATAGATGACCTAATTGGTTAGAATTACTATGCAATTCGACAGGTACTCCTACAGAGTGAACAAAAGGCTAGAGCATAGGCATAATCTTTAGTAAAGGCAGAAAATGCAAATGAAACTTTACCCTGATTTTGTTTTTTTTCTAAGTTTCCAGAGGCTGAAGTCTTCACAGCACAAACCTATTCATTTTGATTATAAATCTAACTTCTTGTAAAGAAGGAATTAAATCCAAGTAATTATATTGAAGCACTATTATTTTTGCAGACTTTTACTCCAGATTCAAGAGCAGGGAGAACCCTAAGGAGAGGGAGTGTCTACTGTAAGGAAAGTGCAAATACATATGTGTATATACGTATGTAATTTCACTCTTACACAAACCCCTATAATTAAACATCTACAAATTTAAGACTATGAAAGTATTGTTACAGTCACCTTTCTTAACACAAAGSTTTGATTTAGAACCCTAAAATTCTTTAGACATACAAGACATTAATTTATATTCTTCACATAAAAAAATCACAAAACGCCAATCACCTATCAGAATGAGTAATCAAAATAAATGGAATGAATTAAAAATGCAGTAGGCCCTCTATATACCTCAGTCATCAAGGCAAATGGCAATACCTCATTTATAGTACAATTGGAATGCCTATTTTCCCTGGCATACATTTTGACACATTGTTATTTCTTGCATTATGTTAAACCCTGACATATTTCAAACTTCTTAAAAGATATTCTTACTTTTAAAACAGAATTTATATTTTCTAAATAATATACAGGTTTGCTTTCAAATTTCCATTTCAAAGGTTCAATTAATTCAAATGTAAGCTACAAAAGCTACTYATCATCCAATCTGACTATCAAAATGTGGAGGAAAAAGTAAGTTAATTTTCTTCTATTCAAGTTTTAACAGAAGAAATAGAAGTTCACATCAGATGAAAGCTTCCATTCTTTACAGTTTTTTCTTCTTGCTGTCCCTGGAATACAAATGGGA
>NW_026623388.1:156790-165962 GCF_030028575.1 Malurus melanocephalus | reverse complement strand
CAAACCAAAACCAACTCAACGTATAGCAASGGAAACTAAGTAGTTCAGTCCTATACTTGATATCTTCCCTTTCTTATATGGATATTGGTATGAAAAATATKCCAAACACAATAAATGTTTCTCAAATAAATGAGCAAAAATTTTAACCCCTCAGTCTTTAAAAAAAAGATGAAGTGTCCAGGTGTATGCTTACAACAACTGGAGCATTAACAGTCAGCAGGTGAAGATGACAATAGTCATGAGAAGATATGCCAAGTAAAAGTGTATTTCTCAGATCARTGATGTAGCAAAAAGGGGAGACAGGTATGTGGACTGGAATCCCACTAGCACAAAAATATGGAAGTATCTCTTTCCTCTTCAGGCTATTTGGCCCTTCACCATGCTGCTCTCTACTTCCTCCTCAAAAACCAAGAGAAGCATATCCTGCACCACAGCCCTGTTTCCAAGTTCCAAATAATCTGAGCAACTGGTAAAACTATGGATTATATGAATTTGTAAGGTACCAGAGTCAATCACTTACATTGCCTCACATTTTAGAAGTCCCAAGTGACTTTCCATTTCTGGAAAGGAAACTGGTGAAAATTAAATTCGACCACAGAGAAAATCACTGCTGAAGTTTCATCAAGGCTTARTTTGCCTGGTTATTTTCTCTGCAACACCATGAGTTTAAGTTATGACTCAGTCTAATTTGGCTGTACAAGTGAATAAGGATAATAYTTTACACTTGATGGAAAATTTCCTGAACCAGCTGTAAGATTAAACAATAGAGTATGTAATACAACCACAGMAGCCAATGAACTTCTTTATATAATTTTAAGATGTGGTCACCGTATTTCTCTTTTTTAATTAATAATTGGGCTAGCTAATTTCTAAGTAAACCAGAAAACTCTGGTCTTAAAATTGTTCTGATAAGTACTAGACATAAGTGTYTTACATTCTCTAAATATTTAAAACAGAGAACTAAAATATTTAAAGAAGGCCTGGTCTGGCAAATTACAGTACRGATAAAGTTGACATTTTAACTTATGTCCAGATAATCCTTTGGCTAATCATCAAAAACATTGCACAGTTTAATACAAGTAGATTAGAAGATGAAACTACAGAATTGTTTTGTATTTTTTCAAGCTGAACTTAGCTGTACCTCTAATGCAAGTATTATACTTAATCACAATGCCTGAGTGGAACATTAATAGGTTTTCTCTAAGTATTTGGAAGTAGCCAAGCCCATACTGATGCTTCAAATCCTAACACATGCTAGTGCTGTTAGTCATACTGATGTCCTCCCATAAATGRTTTGAAATATGAACATAACTATGACAAGCTCAGATCATCCTTCTCCAAAGACAACATAAAGAATAAAAACAGAATTAAAATCAGCTCATATTAGAATGCATAAAGAACATATTAAGTATGGAACAGAAACAAAGTTCTGTGATGCACTAGAGAAAGTTGTACCCAAATTCAACTTCTGCTCTTTAGGGTAAGATTTAAAATGTTCAAGGACAGTGGTTCTTTTCTCCAGTATTGTATCATTGTTCGCAGATCACAAAATGTGCAGTTTTGTCAGCACCTGAGCCAAGTATATTATGGAATTTCAAGGCCTCTGACACTTTTGCTCAATGTTATTTCTCTGGGAGCTCTTGTCCCCCAATGTGCCCTCAGACTAATTCAGCAGATATTTACTGGAAAATGGGGGAGAAACAGAGGGACAGTGGTGATAATAGGGAGGGAGGGTGGGAGGGGGAGAGAGAGATTGATCTTCTATAGTAGACAAGCTTTCTCTTTTAATCTCCTCCCTTCCCTGTATCTTTTCTTCTCCTTTTCTTTGCCTAAAATGTAAGGCTGACAGATAATAATACTAGAATGTGAATYTTAGGAGACCTGGCAAATAACATATTAAAACAGTACAATCATTATTTAGTTTCCTGAAGATCATGTCCACTACATTTTCTCAATAAAAGGGAAAAAATTCCCTTCAGCCCAACGCTAAGGAATCAGAGTTCCCATATGCTACTTTCCACAGCAAGTAAAAATTGTCTAAAGCAAGCTTGTAACAAGATAACTCTAAATCCTCTGCTACATTCACAAGACAAACCTTTGATTAAAGGACAGCAAAATCCTACATGATATCATAGAGACAGCAAAGCTATAAAAAGACAYGAATATCATGGTAGGTCAATGGACACAATAACTAAAACTACTTTTAAATAAATGGATTTCAATTTTTTGTCTGTATGTGTTAAGGATCATTTATKTGTTTTCTTACATATATGATATATACATAAAGAAATTTAATAGAAAAAGAGTTCACTCTTTGGTGTTTATATAAGGAAAAAACAGTGTAACAGAAACTTCACAATTTACTGTCATACAATTAATTATCTCATAGATGTGCACTACCTGCATATTATTTAACTTCCATCAACAGACACAAACACTGAATTAAAAATTCAGTGATGGAATATGCATTTTCTGTCAAGTGTTATAACTTCTGAGCAACAACTGGCAAACCAACAAATTTTTTTTCACCAGCACTGAAAATAAATTCAGCTAAGGATGGTAACTGGCGAACCATGAAATTGTGCACTTAAGTGGACTTCACACTGACAACAGAAATGCCAGATGAAATTTATATAGGCCTGCTAGTATCACATTTGCAGAGTCTTATTCTCCAGAATCTTCTTATCCAAAATCCATTTCCAATGAATACAGCAGTCTAACCATTTGCTGCATCAATGCCAGTTTTCACCATCATATTGATCAAATTCYTTTTCTCTGAAGATTAAACATCAGAAATTATTTCCTTCACCCCAAACTTTTAGAAGGAAGGTGGCAGCTAACATTATGTATGAATGTTAAGAACAAAACAGCTATCTCAGAAACTCATGTACTCTGTCAGAATTCTAGGGATTTGTGAAAAAATAACCAAGCAAAAAAACCCCAAACAAAATATAAAATAATATGATATGCAAGTATAGACCATGAGAGAARATTTATTTTATTAAAAAAAAWTATTCATGCATTATTATTAATACATTTATATAATTAGCAAATAGTATTTAGAAGATAGGTAAGTATTCTCCATTTAGAAAGAGGTTTGATACTTTTTCCTTTAAGAAAGATGGTGATTGATAACATTGGATTTATTTTGCAAGTTTTTACTTTTCACTTTAGCATTCACTTGGAAAACAGGAAAACTTCATGTGACTACTAGAAGAAATGTTAGAGTTGTATATACATCATTAATCTGAAATAACACCAAGAAAAATCTCAATGTTCTGAAAATTAGTGTTTCTTCAATTCATTTATGCCACTGGATTTACACAAGATATGGAATGCTGCATGTTAAACTACACAGAAAACTACGACACAATTTGCATTACAAATTAATAATGCCAATAATGTGAGAGCACCTTAAGAAAAAAAAGATGCAAACAGATCAATTACAGAAAACAAATACATACTGAACAAGATCTTCTCTCTTCACTGCTCCCACACCAATACTTAATGCTTGTAACAATAGCCAGTTTCATTTAGATATAATTTTCTTCAAGAACAATCTTTCCCCACATAAATTCAGTAGTCAGAAATCCAACCTGTGTTGTACTGCACAGCTTTGACATTCTGCAAAAAAACACTGGAGAGAGCAAAGCACAGATTTATATGCTTATAAATTTGTAGCATCTCATCTGGGCAACCACTGTGACAGCAGAGTCTCATGCAAGCCAGAGACAGCAATCCAACATTTCCCCCAGTCACCTGCCAGCATATGTGCTCACAGATTCTTGCATGTGCACACCCMCTTTGTCAACTGCCAAAGCAAGGTCACAGATCCAGAAAATGCTGTTCCAAATATTTGACCTAGTGGACCAGATCAAGTACAAATGACCAATGAATTCTATTAACTTAAATTGGTTAATGCTGATTTACATCACCTGGAACAGAATCCACTTTGAAAATATGTTTTTTGGGGGCAAATTTGGCAGAAAATTTGCAGCTCCAGCAAACACAGCATAAAGATGTTGTCAGTGTATGTCCTCCCAGCAAGTTGCCATCTATGTGCATAAAGATCCATGTTCAAATCCAAGCTCGAGACCAAAAAAAAAAAAAAAAAAAAAAAAAAAAAAAAAAAAAAAAAAAAAGGAAATAACTAGGAAGTAACTCCTTAGGTTTTCAAATTAATCAAAATCAGCTTGAATCACAGTCCAGATTTAAACATCCCGCTCAGAAGATTTGCATTTCTTTCTGCACACTGGGCAGGTCGAAAAGCCATCAAATTGTCCTTGGTGGTCTTTGCACCCCAGCAAACAAATTTTTTACTTAGCTTTTGATTCTGTTAAATGAAAACCACGTCAGTGATTTTTTTCACACTTGCACATGACAAGGACAGTCCAAGATATGGGCTGAAATACTCTTAGACCTACAGAGTCTATATTTAGCCTGTACTTTTCCTGTAATCCCTTGATGGTGACTACAGGTAGCTATCTCATTCAGAGTTTGACAGCTCTGTTCCCTGATTCAATAGCTGTTAAATCTAGTTGGTTTCCTCAGCAGATTTTGCCGTGTTGCTAGGTGAATTAAATGTGGGAAGCAATGTGAAACCTTCTCTCTCTAAGTCCCAGCTGAGTTGCAGGGAAGACAGGATAAAATCTCTTATGGACTGCGCAGTAATCCATCCTGTGAACAGTTTGAGTGCCCCTTGCATCACTCCTGCTCCCTTAAATAACCAAATGCAGGGCAGTTACCATGGCCTCACTTCAAGGATGCTACTAAGCAACAATCTCTGTTAGTCTCAAATGTGTTTTTCAGTATACAAATCCTCACAGTAAATTGCAATAAACCTATTAACCATATGTCAACACCAGCAGAAAAGTACACAAACTGTTAAATTCCCTYCTAGCACATTCTTAGTAGTGTAGACAGGAGCTAGCTGGCACAGCAAGTGCTTGATGGCAAGTTATATTCAAGAAGGGATGTCATTACTGTTGCATTACCCTCTGCAGCTGATCACAATACCAGTATTTTTTATGGCCTCGTTCAAACTTCTGTAACAGAAAAAATAATGTTCCATACCAGTCTAAGAGTAGGAAAATATTCATTATCTATCTACATCTGGCCTGCCAGTTCTACTGTTGCTTTTTATGAGCTTCCATTTACACATTCATGTAAATTGGACGCTGCAGCCAGCAGAGAGATACAGACGCAAATGAAGCCGCCGTCCAGACAGTAAGTAGCCATTATAATTCTCATTATTACTCACTAATAGAATTCAAATCTAAAAATAMAAAGACTATCTTTAATCTTTCTAACTTTTTCACCTCCCCAGAACCTTCWGTGGAGGATGTGTTTCTCAGCTATCTTGGCAGAGTCCAGAGCAGTCCATTTCTGGCTGTCAGAAGAGTTCTCTAATTTTATTAAGTAGGAGAATGAGCTGCCAGATTCTAAAGAGACCAATAATTTACACCACAGTTTCCTTCTAGTTAGCATGTGTTCACACCATCAAAATGTTAATAATGGAATTTTTGAGACTACTTGGAAAAAAAAAGCTTACAAAAAACCAACTACAGACAAGATAACCATGATTTCAAGTAAAAATTACAAATATTGATATCTACAAAGTGTGTATTAAGACAATTATATTTTCAGAGCTTTRGAGAATATGTTCTTTCCCTTATTCATAGCAATATTTGCATCCAGAGGAAAAAAACAAGTAAGAAAACCAAACACTCCCAATTAATATGGCATAAGTTTACAAAGATATGTGTGTCTAACAATGGCAATTTTTAAATTATCACTATTTAAAATGAATTGAAGTACTAAACAGACAGAAAAAATGAACAGATAGGTTAATGTATATTAAAGATTCTTTTATGTTCTGATTTTATAAATTTAACCAAAATAACTCTTGATTATTGAGAATAACATAATCATGGCAGTGCTATCACTATTTTGCAAGAGAATAATSAAATTTCCTTATCTATAACATTTATTTTAGGAGAATAGTGCCTTCAAAGTAGCAGGTTTTCCATAACAGAACACGTTCATTTACTTTATAGACAAGCATGCTTACATTCAAACTCTTATAACCATTACTGTCTAGATAAACATTGCGAGATATCACTAGGATTCTTGAGAATCCTGTGTCCCTTGAGAAGTTCAATGTCCAAAGTTTTCAAAGTTCAGAATTGAAATATGTAATTGGAATTGGACTTCAAAAAAGGTTGCATACAATGCTCAGAACTCAAAGAAAAGACTATACTATTTTGTGCTCAACCTGATGCCAAAATTTGAAGGATATTTGTTATACTTGTTTTAAAAAGATGAACATGAAAAAAAMCACTTCACTTCATAAGACTGTAGTGAAAATGAAAAGATACCTTCAAGTTCAGATTTATAACCTAAACACAGGCTGGAATCTACACATGAAAGGGRATTGGTAACTGTTTCTATGTGAGAAAATAAATTTTATGAAGATCATCTGTGCCCATTCCTTGTGCAAACAGAATACTCCACGTTCACTAATTTAAACTGCCCAGCATGAGTAATGAGCAAAGAGAAAACTCTATTCCAAAACTAGCATGTTGTCATACAGTTAAAAGCTTCTTACTATTTRAAAACCAAGAAAAGGTTATAGAAGCTACAGTTATTAAATCTTTGTGTGCAACCYCTTTGAAACTGTATATAAACCTCCAATATCTTAGAAAATAAAGGTTTCCAGGTATCTATCAAAGCACAGTATCCTGCTGTATACCAAATATCACAGARGTCAATGTGAATTTTTTTGTTACAACTTTTTAACATGACTTAATCTTCAAATCAGTCTGCAAAGCTAAACTGTGAAAACATGCTGATGGTTGGATACATTCAGAACTTTGTGTGGATATATTTGGACAGTGTGTGGAGTCCTGAACAGAGTGATTCCATGATCCAGACTGAATGAACACCAAATAAATTCACAACAACTTTAAGGTACCTTAACTAGTAATAAAATGTAAATATTTAAAGGAAAAGAAAAAAAAATCCCATAAAGAAGAGAGGCAGAATCTAAAGAGAAATAAAAAATATTTTAAAATCAGGTTTACCATACATTTTCTAATTCTAGAGTCATGTTCCACTGTCACTTTGATCATTTTCTACAGACATGCAAATTGYTCCACATGGCCAGGGATTTAATCACCATATGTAAATTTAGGTCTTGAATTACATCTCCATTCCTACCCCAGGAATTTTTCACTCCTCTTCTTCCTATTTTTTTTTTTTTTTTATTCTACATATTAGAAGGCCTGAGAAATCTCATTCAATTTGTAACCACCCAAAATTTACCCACTTTTTACTTAGTGGGGAAGYCAGTTTTGAAACTTCCCTCACTGAATTCTTAAATATCACCATGTCTTCAGAAATATTGATGTCTTAAGGACCCTAGAAATAACACACTTTTGAAATAGTCTAGGAGATAATATAGAATCTCATCTTTATTGGAGGCCTCCAATATTGGAGCAGATATGGAAAAATACCCATAAAAAGTCCATCCCTATGGGGTAAATACAGTTTTATAAATTTAGCAAATTAGCATATTTGACAAAAATCACCAATTTGAAGCACAGGTGATGAGGTAACTCCCTTTTCTGGTTCAGCCTTTTTCTGGAGCCCTCCTTGGTATTAACTGTACTTTGTTTATGAAAATGTGTCTTGAAGGGCTTTTTTTGCCCTTGGTAGCCAGGGAGAGCCAAATGGGATAGGGACCCCTGGAATGTGTTTGGTCTTTCTAGCTGGAGAAAAGGGTAGGGAAAAGTATACTAGGAAGGCTACAAATATATGTGTAAAGAATACAGAGAATATATTAAAAAAAAAAGGGCAAAAATCATTCCGACATCAGCACAAACCTTTCATTGACATTTCAAACATCACATCCTATACTTGATTGGAAGATTTGTAAATCAACCTTCCATTCCTCTATCCAGGGCAAAGAGAGGGGAAGACAACAATTGTTTTTCTCTGAAGTGAACAGACAGTGATTAAATTTTAGTTTAAAACCTTCTGAATATATCTGATTGCTGCCAATTGATCTGATATCCTATTTCCAGGTACAGCAGGGACTGGTGCTTCAAATAAAGAGACAAGACACCTTCAAGATTCATCCAGCGTATGTCCTTGTTTGCATTTGGGGAGTCTTCTGACCCCTGTTCAGGCCAGTGTCTGAGTCCCTGAAGCATATGATTTGATTTTCTTTACCATCTTCACTACAAAGAGCTACGTGTTAACATTGCAGAATTAAAATGGAGGTTAATGTTCCAGTACTGTGTGTAAGCACAAAGGGAAGGCATGAAGTGAAAGCAGAATGAGTTTATGCATCACACTGAGAAAGATTATACATCCTTAATCATCTTGAACAGCACTTCACTAGAAAAACATGAAATTCAAATTTGCTACAGAGTAGAGACATAATTTGCTCTATAAGAGAACAAGAATTTTCTTTGTATGGCACCACAAACATCCTTTTACACTATGATGGATTAAAGCAAGTCTATTTTGGCTCTTTAAATATTGTTGGGAGGAGGCAGTTTTTCTAGAAACTCTGATGAAACTACCTAGTATTTTGCTGTGATGCTTTTTCCTAAACCACCATGCAGAAAGGACCTAGGATACTGCATTCTGTAAAATCTGCAGAATGAAATTCTATTAACTCTGTCAAATTGAACCTTGCTGCTGATATAACTAAGTTTCTACCTTATTCAGCCTGACTTTAATAGCAGGTCAATTTCATTAGCAGGAATAGGAAGGGCAATAATAAATATCTGGCACTATCTCCATGGGGACACACCAGTTACATCACACCTTGCAGTGACAATCTTTCTGAATTCTGCTTAAGGAACAAAGATAAGACATTAGTGCCTGTCATCTACCCCAAAATAATATTATTTGGGCCTATGTCACCTAYACAAATTTCATCACTTGCTTTTGAGTTTAGATTGTCAGGTGCAGTTATAGAAGCACTAGGTTCTTTAATATGCTGATGTATTACAAGCTGTATTAGTAAAGTTAAAAAATATACCAGAAAGAAGATAGGAGAGAGTGGTAGAAATATTATATGGGAGATAAAGGTATAAAAAATGCAAAATCAGAAATGTTGCTGTTTGAGTTTTATGAAATTATCATGCCTTCAATATATTGC
>NW_026623388.1:148040-156775 GCF_030028575.1 Malurus melanocephalus | reverse complement strand
TGACTACCAAAGTTAAGGTACTTAAAAGTAAAACAAAAAACCAACCAAAATAAATCAACCTCATCAGTTCTGTGTAATGACAAGGATATACAGCAATCAAAGGGGTGTTTTGAAAAAAGTACCTTGTCAGATCCTCTCATTTTAGAAAGCAACTTGAGAGAAATTCCTCCAGTAGTGAAAAATAATAGCACAAGAAGGAGCAGAGTCGAGATTCAAATGTTAGGATCTTACATCCACTGAGAATTCATCATGTCCATTTTTCTGCTTGAAACTTTCAGTTCCCTACAGTTTTAGCTTCTCACAGCACCTGTCAATAAAATGTTTAAAACTGTTTTGAGATTCTGAGATTCTGAACTGCTTGTTTAGATCCTCAAGTACACTGCATACACATCTGTATAAACTGCACTGTCTCTCATTTTTAGGGAAAAAGAAAAAGGATATTGAATTTACCATATGGATGTATCTTACATTCTGGATTTCTGTCAACAGGTCTGGGACTACAGAYTGTAACATATTGGAAGGGGTCTTAAGTAGATTTTGCCATTCAGCAATACAAYGATTGTTCAATATGAGAGAGATTTTCCTGTCTTTGCTCTTGGTCTCAATTTCTGAATCACACTGGCGCATTTTTCTGCGTGCTCTAATTCTTCTGATTCTTATCACATCCTTTTTTCTTCAATACTAATAGCAGAGAAGAGTCCAGCATGGAAGTATTTTTATGAAATAAAACTACAGTGCAAACTCCAGAACRGAAGTGAGTTTAACCATCTCTAGCTGTAAGAATTTACAACAATAAACTATAAACTTCCCAGGAAGAGAAAGAAAATCCTGCGTCATGTAAACACTATGATTACATGGCAATACTATACAAACCTAATCAGGATCCAGAAAAACTCACTGGGAGAAAAATAAGTGTGGAATATGATGGGAAACAAAAGGCTCCTGTGAGAAAACTGGCAACAGAAGAAGATCAAGGAAAACACCCATTTGCTGCTAATCAAGGTAGGAGGTCTAGTGATGAAGGAAGAACACAAACAAACTTTAGTACTGAAATTTCTCTTCTGCCTTTACAGGTGAGGTCTACTTTCAGTACTCATGAGAGTTAATGCCAGTTTTTGGGTCTGAGGGAGTGAAGTATTACCCACAAAGGTAAATCAGGGCAGAGAGGAGGACCATCCCTTGATCAGACTTGAAATAGCAAGGACTGCATGGAACTCAAGGACATTAAGAAACAACATTGCTTTGAGACTGCTCTCATCTCTGAGAGATTGTACCTTCCTAGCACTACTACTGTTGCTGCCACAAAAAAAAAAAAAAAAAAAAAAAAAAAAAGTAGCTTTTTTTCAAAGAGGGAAATTAATGAATACTAAGAGTAAAACCTAAGTCCAAAGATTTTGTGTGAGGCCAGACTAAGTATTTATCTCTCTCAAATGTCTTTTCCACTGTCTACTGTTAACTCACCACCACTAGTCTTCATGATTACCAGAGAACATTGCCATGAAACAAAAATAAAGCACTGCATAAATCAGTGCTCACCAGCAACAAAGAGCAGCCTTTGTTCTGAAAAACAGCCCAAACTGAATGTTTCCTCAACACTTTTCTGCTGCCAGGCCATTAAGAGTGCTGCAGCACAGAAACCTGTGTAACCAGAAAACAWGGTACATGAGTACAYGATGYCAACAGAAAAGTGATCCTTTMTTAAAAAGTGAAACAAGAATACATATTCCTTTAAACCTAAATAGGAAGTTTCCAGAAATTTTGAAAGTGCTAGGGGTTGAGCAAACAGGCAGATTCCCAATCATGTACATGTTCAACATTCCGCCTATCTTTTGGATAAGATTCCACATCTGACATTATAACAAAAAAWATTATGAATATCTAGATTACTGACTTGCAACAGGAACCGAATTAATTTTCTTCTCTTAAGGTGARGGTTAAAATGTACATAATTTAGTTAATATTAAACTCTCGTTAATAATAAAATAATGCTGCACATTAAGGTACTTTAGGGCTGTATCAGCGGGGTGGGGCAGGGATTACAGCACTCTTCAGTGAGAAAGGATGGCCAACAGAAGAATTAGAAGCCAAAAATAAAAAGCATCAAAACTGTTAAATTATAAATAAACAGAAAGGTMTTGGAAATAATATGTAAATCAAGACCTGCTGTTTTATTGCAGACACAGGAAAAAAACCCAACTTGCTAGAGAAAAAGTGGACTTGACACCTATCCATATRTTATGCATATCACCACCATGTTACAGATTGCATAAGTGTGGTATATAAATAGTCATTGATTATAAAGTTCAGATTCTTGAATGCTGCCTGGTGACCCTACATAGACATTAATTACTATATATTGGCTAATTATTTCTACAATAACATTTTAATCAAAAGTTGATACATCTTTGATTGATATGTGACCTGACTGTGAAATGATAATGTCATGTAAGGTAGGTKAGTTTGGAAATAAACTTTGAGGAATTAAAACATGAAGGGAACAATCTTGAATTTCTCTAAAAGAATTTCAAGGTTCATCAGTGTTTGGATTTGAGACACGCCTTATATAAAACATTTCCTTAATTTAAAAAAAAAAAAAAATCTTGTCTTGTGTGCCTGAAAACTAAGGTAAAAGGAAAAAAWTGTGTATTTTCATATGCTAGACTGTACACACAAATATTTCTGATAGAATGTGTTAGGTCTAGCCACATATTAACTGGCAGAGCAGTATTTTGGATCTTGATTCCATTTCATTCAGTTCAGACAATATGGAAATTTTATTTAAATATTATGACAAAAAAAGTATATATATTTCATATGCAAGAATCTTTTCACTTTCTTTATACAATGATTTTCTGGCCTGTACCARTTTTATATCAGTTGACAATTTTCACACTTCTGACAATTCCACTTAATTAAGAATCAGGTTTAATTTCAGTTTAAGTGCAATTGTGAACAACTAGAATAAAGTTATAAATTTAATAATTAGACAGAAGAGACAATTCACAAAAACTGAAAAAGAAGGAAGGTTGAATGTTGCTTACCTAAACTTCAGCATGGATTTCCAAGCAGCATTCTACAACAGCATCATAGCAATGTCCTGGAAACGCAGTCTGTTTCTCACAGTGTGAGAAAGACTTGCTGGGTGAGCATCCAGTGACTCAGGGTCAATACTGGAACATTTCTTGCTTAACTCCTCCACCAGTGGTCTTGCTGAAGGATGAAAGAGATGAGTCTGTTCAGCCTGGAGAARAAAAGCTTCTGGGGAGACCATATTGCCGCCTGCCAGTACTGCAAGGGGCCTTATAGAAAGAGGGAGGGTGACGTTTTACACAGGCAGATAGCAGCAGGACAAAGGGGAATGAGAAGAGATKTAGAATGGTTTAGGAAGGAATTTTCTACTGTGAGAGGGATGAGACACTGGAATATGTTACCCAGAGATGTGGTAACATATGGCCACATCTTGAAAACATTCAAGTTCAAACATCCCTGAGCACCCTGATCCAGTTGAAAATGTCYCTACTCAGTGCAGGGKGTTAGACTTGATKACTCATCTGTTAATCCTACCTTTGTTTTAACTTCATTCTATATAGATCATGGGGATTTTTTTAATAGTTCCTGACATAAGTTCTCTTCCATCTCACAGATTTTTTTTTTAGAAAGAATTAAATTATTTAAAAACTAAACTRTATCTCTTGTTTTGGAAAATCAGAATGATGAAACTGAAATAAAATAATCAGTTAAATGCTACAGAGAATATTAAAAATTGCATGAATTATGAACATGTACAAACAAACACAAAAACCTTTAGACCAGCTGTTAACTAACATTTGAAAGCCAAATGAAGTGAGTTTGTAGAATAATGTACCAGATGGAAGAAAYATGCATACCCAGGGAATAACTGTTTCTTTATCTGCCCTTCTCACTTACTTTCAGACACATACTTATCACCACTGAAGAAAATGGCTTCACTGAGTGTAGCATTTGAAATAATGTACTATTCTTTATGGTCTGGTAATTTTGTTTTACTTTTATTTCCTTTCATTGTATGAAGGAGGAAAGTAATAGGTAAAAAATAAAAACAAACTTGAGATATCAAAACCAAAATTCTGTATGCATTTTTATTTAGCTTATATATGTCTGCTTGTGATCAAATATTATATGCATTATTTAATCACTAATTCATATAGAAGTCCTTATAAATGAAAGTTTTTMAATATAGCTTCTGTTTAATATTGATAATTTCCTACATTTGGATTATTTTGGATCCACGGAACCATACAGAAGTTGTTTAATTGGCAACTGTAAAGGATAGTCAGGCAACTTCTTCTGTACTTGCTTAAATACAAGGTACATATGCAGAAAATGGTGCTGTCAGCAACATATTTAACTGAAACCAGAAAGAGAAAGTCATATCAATATGAAATGAGCTAATAGACCGATAGGACAGAGAGGTGCTGCAAATTAGTTCATTGACACACAACAGAGGATATTTTTGGTTTTCTCCAAAGGCCTAGGAAATTGACAAAGTGCATTGGGTTTGTGAAATTTTGGCAGCGGAGGGGCTGCAGGGGCAGTTTCTGTGAGAAGCTGCTGGAAGTTTCCCCACATCTGACAGAGTCAATGCCAGCCAGCTCCAAGACCAGCCAGGGTTCAGCCCAGCAAAGCCTGAGGCAGCACCTCTGGAATAATAGATTTAAAGAAGGGAAAGAAGGTACTTCTCAGAGAAGAGAGGAGTGAAAATATGTGAGAGGGACAACTGTGCAGACACCAGGGTTGGTGCAGGAGGGGCAGAGGTGCTGCAGGCAGTGGAGCAAACCCTCTCCTGCAATCCATGGTGAAGACCATGGTGAGGCAGCTGTGCSYYTSTAGCCCATGGAGGKCCATGGGGAGACACARATACACACCTGCAGCCTGTGGGGGACCCCACACTGGAGCAGGGSAAGAGAYTGAGGAGTCATCCTCAAGAGGAGRAAGGAGTAGGAGAGACAGCATGTCATGAACTGAAAACACCCCCCATTCCTTGTCCCCTGAGCCACTGAAGAGGAGGATGTAGAGAAGCAGGAATACAGTTAGGCTCAGGAAGAAGAGGAGGGGAAAGGTGTATTAAGATTTGGGTTTATTTCTTATTATCCTTCTCTGATTTAAATGGTAATAAATTCATCAATTTCCCCCWAGTCGAGTCTGTTTTGCCTGCKGTGGTAACAAGTGAGTGATCTTTCCGTGCCCTTACTCAGCTCAGAAGCCTTTAATAATATTTTCTCTGTCCAGCTGAGGAGGASAGTGATAGAATGAGTTTGGTGGGTATTTGGAATCCAGCTACAGTCAACCCACCACAAAAAGACATTACCTTACACAAGGAAATTCATTTTCTATATATGAAAGCTATAGTCCTCAGATGCTGCAAATGMATCTAGATTGTGATTTACAAAACCTTGGCATACTGGGTGACTTTTTTTGTGCACTAAGTGCTTTAGAACAAAGTTTTTTCATTAAATTTAGTAAATCTGGGTGTATACTAAAAAATATTACTCGTGCATATATTTTTTTTATCCTAAGTAAATCTCAAGACCTAACCAAATTATTCACTATTTGTCTTCTTTTGCTGTGGGGCAAAAAATTCTTTCAGGGATATAACTTCATGATAAAAAATACAGACCAGAGTGTGATACAGACATCAAGCACTAAYGTACCTTCTCTCAGAATTTTGTAAAACCAAGCATGAATTCCTTTTTTTGTCAGTATACATTTTAATTTTGCATTAAGATGAAATTAGCATTCAATATATAGTGATAAAAAAATGTGCTTCTTTGTTTTGTGCTATGACTGTAATGACTTTGCATAATCACTGCAGCAAGTTGTGGAAGAGACAGAAAATTAATAAAACCTGCCGACTGCACAGAGGATAAAATCATTGCTGTGAATTTTCAGCTGTGCTGTACTAATTTATTTACTGCACAATATAAAAACGGAGGATGTTTAGCTCAGATGCAGGCAGAAAATAAAGGCCTTCCAAGCCCAGATGTCTTAACTCTGATGAAAAGATGAAAGTTGGATTTTGAAGTGTTAATATTTTATTCTTAAAATATTTTAATTTCCATTTTTCACCCCTTAAGGCACTTCCCTTTCCTGTTTTCTTTAAAGCAACCAGATGGTTGAAACTTTTGGAACAAGAGCTATTTGCACATTTCAATCCTCAGTCTTTACAATATTCTGTAGAAAACACACCATTGTTAACTTAAGAATATAGCAGCAGTTGCAGACATGAAAACACCAGTGTGGAAATGGAGGTAGCTAAGAACCAGACAGTTAAATTAATTTCTTCTTTCCTCAGAGCAGAGTGCAAATCCTTGCTTAAGGAACAATGAAGGAAGGCTTGCTTGCCTGAGCTACCCATAACAGAGTTCWATAAACCCTAGTACAGTAATAACATGAAGGTGTAAGAAGAGTTTTCTAAATTACTCTAAAATTCACAGAAACACTGTCAGTATGCCAAAGTCACATGCAACTAGCATAATAATCAGAGCAGTGTGAGACCCTCTCTGTAGTCACAGCCACAATGCATAAGGARATARAATTGMTTTASRCAATCTTTAAAAAACATAGAGGCAKGCAGCAGCTTGAACTGAGCTCTGGTTCATGCCTAGATTCAGAACTACTTGTGATTTGGAAACAAGCAACACTGTTACAAATTGTCAGAGCTGTATTTTTACCTGCCATGAATGAGTGTTTCAGGTCACTCAAAGATCTGCCAGCAAGGGTGTTGGCAAAAGAGGGCTACCTATAAAAGGGAAAGCATGAAAAAGTTTGTCAGCAAGGTTCATTATGCKACTTACTAGATGGTTAAAGCACACAGAGAAAAATCAGACTGAAATTTAAAATCAGTTGAATCTAAAACTAAAATTATCTACATAGAAGCTGGGATGGAAAGGGTTAAGGATAAAAAGGAATTAAGGGAGACCCACCTATTGAGTTATAAGGTTCAAAGTGGACCCTCTTGCCAAACTTAGCCCTGGACTTGACCAACAGTTTACACCTAAGGGTTTAAACAGCATCTAAACTTAAGAGCACTTAATTGATAACCTAATTTAAACAATTTAACCAAAGATTCTGCAGAATTTACWATAGCACAACAACAACTAACAGGTCTAATTTTCTTAAGAATCTAACATACTTAAGAATCTAAGAGGGCGGCATTCACGGTACATTTGCTATAGCATATTCACATTCACATGCACACAGGCTAAAGGATTCAGCATTCAGTGGTGGACCTCCAAGTATAGCAAACTTGGGAGTTCCCTGGCTCTGAGAGACATCSCACTCAGAGGGAGTTTGCTGGTCACAGCCTGCTGCAGTCCAGAACTCAAAAGGTCTCACTTAGGACCACTGTTTAAGGAGCCACAAGACATTTGGCTTTAGTCATAGTGATCTTCCATCCTGGCTGCAAGTTGGGTCAGTAACTTTCTTTGAAAGCTCGATAACAAAAATGTTGTTCCACTTGGGTTGTTATTCAGGCAAGAAAAATATGTTTCCAAGGCTGTTTGTTAAAAAACAGGAGCTCGTTAGACAGCACAAGTTCCTGGCAGCAGACAGTGTTTCTGCTGAGCTCAAGAGGAGCTTAGGCCAGGTGCTGCTCCTCAAGACTGAGGCCTAATGAGCATTTCTGAGATAATGGTGCAGCTCAAGGAAACGGGGGGATGCACCACCACAGCTTTTCYTTCTGCCAAGAGCTAAAGTCTAACTTCACTGCTACTCTCCAGACAAGAGAAAGGTCTTTAGAGGACCCTAAGCTTTATCTCAGGGTCTAAAAGTTTTGAAACAAATATACCCCACACTATTTGTAAAACAAGTAAACAAAGTTATCCTTTGGAAGAGAGATGGAGGAGAAAAATAATGTAGCTATGACCACATCATGATCTGGATGCGAGCTCTGTCTTTATAGAACAATCCTCTATTTTAAATTAACTTTGCAGTCACTCAGATAAAGGTCAAATATATCCTCAGCTATACATGCTTAATGCAAGTGCTCAGCCACTGCAGAGAAGAATAGCTGGGTCTCTGCTACCCTTCCACATGAAAACAAGTGCCTACTCACTGCAGTGTGCATGATTGACATCCCTCCCTGACACATATTCCATTACATGATGCCTGTTTTTATGTCACTCAACAAATGCAAGACAAGTCATCAAGGCTCTTTCCAGACCATTTTGTTTTGTTTTGCAGTGTGGTATGAGTTGCAATCTGCCAGACAAGGGCATCAGACCTGCTGTAAAATGAGCAGATGATCTGAACTCACTGTGCTGCTATATTTCCAGTCCCAGGATGCAGAATCATTTAGGTCAGTCTAAATCAAGTCTGCCCTACCAGCTTCTATTAGGTCCTTTGTGAGCTCTAAGATCTCTCTGCACTGGGAAAGATAACCAGAAGAGGGGGACAGTGGAGATATGTAGAAACACAAATTGTTCCATGCACACATTTCTTTAAAATAGTGTTTTTTTCTTGTTTATTCTCTCAGGATTTAGCAGTGTTTCTACAAAAACTTTCTGGCCCCCTATGTGACACCTACTACTCCCACTCAACCTAAAATCCTCTGATGAAGCAACGACCAGGAGTATCACTACTACTTTCATCACAGGGAACAATGTTTATGAAAACCTAATAATAGAGGAGTACAAAAGCCTCAAGAGTGCTGTGATATTTCCTTTAAAAATATCAGAGGATGTGGGCTGAAGAGGCTG
>NW_026623388.1:126095-147486 GCF_030028575.1 Malurus melanocephalus | reverse complement strand
ATTTTCAGTGTATAGAAAGAGAGTAAAGAAGTATCCCACSTCATCCCACCATTAAGTTTTAAGAGACACTCACTGGCTTTTATAGTGTCCCTGACCCAGMAAGAAGACTTGGAAAGCATCAGCCAAAGCCCCCCAGAAAAGGCAGAGAAGTGCCAGATTTCTGAAGACAATTTTGCCTGGCTTAAATATTCAACTTCTCCAAAATAAAAGCATTTRCAATCACTTCAGCTTGAGGTCAGAGCTGCTGTATAGGAACCTTTGAAGCTTTGTGATAATGCACACGCTCTCAAGAGGATGCTTTTTGGTTTAAACACTGAGTTCCATTCCAAGAGTATTAAAAAACAGCAAAAATCCTACATGCACTTGCTGCAGACATTTGTTAGAACTGCTTCACACACATCCCTTTCTCAGCATAACCCTTTAGGCTCTTCATAAATATTAATTTACAGAGTACCCAAGAGGTATAGTACCTTTTTTCCTGATGAGAAGACAGACAGAACACCTATTCTCAACTTCACAAACAAAATCTTCAGCACAGCAAGAAACTAAGCGTACATGCCTTACTTTCTTAGACAAACTCTAGTTCAACAGCTTCTTTTCTCTCCAGATCACTCCACTACTCAGTTAGCATGATCTTTCAGAGATCTGAGATTAAATGTTGATAAAGAGACAGGGACAGGAAAGAGTGCTCACCTGGGAGACCAGGGACCATGCTCGCCAGCAAATGATTGGTTACAATGTAATATGGACCCCAATTACGTTCCAATAGAAATTTCTTCTGAAAAAAACTTTGTGTTTATCTGATCACTCCAGAATACGTAAACCAGTTGGGGGGATGGAGTTAATTGTTTTTCGTTTGGGATTTCTGCATGGTTTTTTGCACTTGAACAGGTTGTACAAACTTGGAAGAATAGACATCACCATTAAAAAAATTAAATAAAAATCTTCATACCAAAAAATCTCATTCTATGCTAAATCTTTCTGTTAATACAACAAACTAATATGGATATGTTATTACAGAGGTTTGYTTCTCTAATTTTAAAGAATTTTGTGTATGAAATTTTACTTCTGTTATTGTTTAACTTTCATAAAATAAATAATGTTATAACCAGCCACTGAGGAAAAAAAAAATGTGATTGATAAAATAGTAGTAGCTAAATTCATTTACTATTGACATAGTGTTCTGTTTACAAAATTTTTCCACACAGTCACATAAAAGTGTGATGGCAATACGTGTGCCAATCTTTCACCCTCACAATGGGAATTTAATTCTGAGGGCTCTTCTTCTTAGAGTTGTGTAGTTGATATTTTGTTATCTCGATATAACTTATCTTAGGCTTATCTTTATATAACTTTTGAGATAACTTTCCTCCTCATCTGGACAGGAAAGGGAAAATATAATGAAAAGCTTGTGGATCAAGATAAAGACAAAAAGATCACTCATCAATTACAGTCAGAGGCAGAACATATTCAACTTGGGGAAATTAGTTTTGTTTATTGCCAATCAAATTAAAATAGGATAATGAGAAACAAAACAAAACAACAAAAAAAAAAATTAAAACCCATTCTTCCCCTCCTCCCTTTTCCCAGTCCTAATGTCATTGTCGATTTTTCCTACCTCCTTTTCCCCCAGTAGCACAGCAGGACAGGGAGTGGAGGCTGTGGACAGTTCAGCATATGATGCCTCTGCCACTCCTTCCTCCTCGGGGGAAGGACTCCTCACACTTCCCCTGCTCCAGTGTGAAGCTCCTCACGAATGGGGTGAGTCATCCGTGAATATCTCAAATATGAGTCCTTCCCAGGGGCTGCAGAATGGGTRCYTCCCATGGGGTGCAGTCCTTCAGGAACAGGCTGATCCTGAGTGGGTCYCCTGCAGGGTTCCAAATCCTACCAGCAAACCTGCTSCAGCACAGCCTTCCCACARGCTCACAGACTCATTTAGGCATCCACCTGCTCTGCTTTGGGGTCTTCCATAGGCTTCAGGTGGCTATCTGTGACACCATGGACCTCCATGTCTGCAGCAGACAATATTGGTCTTCACCATGGCTYCACCATGCCACTCCTTTTTCGCTGACCTTGGTGTCTGCAGAGCTGTTTCTCTCACATGTTCTCACCCTTCTCTGCTGTTGATATTCCTCCAATAGGTTGTAGTTTTTCCTGCCACTGTCTCTGATGGGCTCAGCCCTGGCCAGTGCTGGGTCCATCTTGGAGTCGGCTGGTATTGACTCTTTACAACACAAGGGAAACTTCTAGCAACTTCTCACAGAAGCCATCTCTTGTAGTATGAGAAAAAAAAACAAACAATCCAAAATATCCATAAAATCCTTGACATGCAAACTCAACACATATTTTATGTAAAATCTTTTCCAAAGATGAAACTTTGACAGAAAATAAACTGGTGACCTATCATTAAAACAATCTCAACATACTCAAACATTCTGATTACCYTAACTAAATCTGAAATATGAGAGAAAGTACTATGACTTTTTGCAGGTAAAATGTGAGAAGAAATAGCCTGACTATAAAGCAGTCAATAAAAGTCATACTTATAACATGGTAGGTTCATATAAAATTATATTAAGATGTCTTTTTAAGAAGAAAAGATTTTACCTGTCCCTATTCAAACACCTCTGTTTACAAGGATCCCCCCAACTTCTCATGGGAATAGACTTAGAGATCTGATAAAATAACCTATCCCTTCTGGCATGCAAATTTTCTCCTAAACAAGTAATAWTTTTCACTTTTTTTCTTCATTCAGTAATCATAAATCAATTGCACACATTTCACACCATTTCCCCTCTAATTTGCTAACCATTTTTGTATCACATCTTTTATTCTCAGTACCAAGTGACTAGATTGAGAGATTGTTCACAATCAGTTTGATAAATAAGTCATATTTTACGGACCAAATTAATAAAATTCCTCAGTACTTCAGTTGAGAAAYGCAACATTTTAAGAATGGAAAATTTTCAGAGTTTCTGTACTTTCCAAAAGTCCTGTTGCCTCATTCCAGAGGATATCACCACTGTAACTCCAGAAAGAAGTCTGCARAATTGCAGAACACCAGCAGCAACCTTCTCATAGATTTCAGATATGATTCGAAGTGCTTTATAAGTATCTGTAAAAATAAAATAAGAAGTCAAACATATACAACAATTGACTCAAAGAACATAACCTCCAGTAAAAGAACTTCTTGAACAAAAATCCTCCATTAGGTATCTCTCTGCTTTTAGCATCCATTAGCAGGGAAAAGAATGTTAAAAAGTCTTCACATAATGGCAAATCAGAAAAGATTTACTTGGCTGTTTTAAGCAGCATAGTACTGATTTTCAGTCTTATAGTTTAATTTTGTCTTTTCCTTAACAGCTTTGCTATGCAGAGGAACACTTTCTCCAATGAAGGGAGAAAGAGTTCATCTAAATTTATACCCATACACACACACACACACACACACACACACACACACACACACACACACACACACACACGTACACTTACATGTCTTTTTATACGCAGATAATTTATATTAAAACAGCCATCTCGGCCCATTGTTTGGACAATCTAGCATAATGGTGAGTTAGGGTTATTCATACACGTATTTTGCAGATACCGAGACGTTTCTTGTGCCTCTATTCTCATTTTATGCCTCTTTACAAACAGTATATTTTAAACAATCATACAAGCAAAATATTAAGTTGCATTATTACAAGACATGTAATTTCAGAGTTTATTAAAAGAACATTTCTGAAGATGCTCATCCCTGTAGGCAACAGCTGGGGATAGAAAGGGAGCAGCTGGTGGTTTTCAACAGCTGGTGACAACAKCCCTGAGGAGAGATACTACATTTYTTTWWWAAAAAAGGAAAACACTAATACTGTTTCTGAGCATTGAGACAGCTACACTAGAAAAAGGACTAAAAAGTGCCTTATAAATTCAGGGCATCTCTACCCTCTGTTATCCACTGGTAACAGAGCAAGAGCCGACAAAAAAAATAACAAAAAAACAAAAAACCAAAAAACCAAAAAAACAAAAAAACAAAAAACCGAAAAAACAAAAAAACCCCAAAAAACAAAAAACAACAAAAAAAAATCGCCATAACCAAAACAGAACAACAAAAGAAAGGAATTAGTTTGAGTCCAAAACCTACACTAGCTTTTGTATAAAGACAGAATGGTTGTGGCAGCACAGCATTTTGGCAGACTTTAGTAATAAACACCTACTTTTGCAGCAGGCGGATTTGAAGTTTCCACGCCTTGCACARTTACACAGACAAACTTCCTTTCAAAGGGCTTTCAATGCATCTGCTGTGTCCTGATAAATTTGCAGGATAACATTTCCTTACCAAAGGTCCCAAAGCCTTGATGGCCRTCAGACTACATGTTGCTATTTCCTCGTCTCCAACTTGGAAGATCGATAATGGGAATTAATCTCTGGGCCATCCTGGAAGTCTCCTGGTGACATCCCTAACCTACACCCCAGGGAGATAGCAGAACTTCCTATGGGCTGGGCTGGTTCACCCCAGCTTCTAGCCTCACAGCTGGTACTCTCCCCCTTGATGGGGGATGAAAGAGGATCCCCTTCATCTTGGATTGTTTCTGGTGGTTGCTCCTGCCTTAGGGAGGCCAGAGCATGGTTCCAGTTGTCAATCTCCGTCTCTGATTCTCTGATGCTTCTCAGCCTTTCTCCTTCATCTTGTAACTCCACCAGGCTGAGCAGCTTGTCCCCCTGGTCACATCTGATCCAACTTCCAGCACTGCTATAATCCACAGAGAGGCTTAGGCTTTCCCTGTAGCCTGAAGCCTGGATGGTTTCACGGTTTGTTTTTTTTCTCATGGTTTTTTGGGAGCTTTGTTGCCACACCCTTTTTAGTGACCTTAGAGAACTCGGCCCCCTCAGTGCAGATATCATTTCTGAGCTCTCTCAGGGAATATCAGGACCAGCAGCTGAGCTGGCTGCCTTTGCTGCAGTGCCCCAGTGCCCTTCCCACTCACCCTGCCTGCCCAAACTGATGCACCATTTTCACTCCCTGAACCCAGGAACACCCCATCTTTGCCTCACTGACTGACAAGGTGTGCCAGGTCCTGAGGGGGSTCTGGGCTGCTGTTCCAATTAACACTCAAATAACATTAACCYGAATTCCTAACACTAAACTAAGCACGGGAGAAAAAGCACACCTCCTCAAAATTTCCATCCCCTTTGCAAAACAATTTTAATTCACAGAAAGCAATTCAATCTATAATTAACATCCTAAAACACCCATCTTGCTGGGTATTGGTGCAAATGTTCTGCCTTTTAAGACCTATTCTGCCAGCTATTTTTTTTTTWAAMMAAMMAAAAAWTWWKKTTTYMAWWAGKTWAAAAARRAAAARRAAAAAMMAMMAMMAAAAAACAAAACGACAACAACAACAACCACAACAAAAAATTAAACCAAGCTGTGTCATGTTGAATTGAGCCAGGCCCGGCTGTGGTGGGCCAGATTGGGTGTCCTGGCCCTTGCTGAATGACAGGATAAAACACTTCAAAAGAGAGAGTGGTCTGTTCTGTTTCTCCCAGCATGGCTGGAAAATCCAYTGTTAACCAATGAATGCGACAGTGATGCTAGCAAGATTCCAGTCAGAAGGCAAAAGGCTGCTGAGAGAAGCAACAGAGCTCCCCTGGTCCAGCCTTCTCTACCCTTGGTGCTTGTCCTCCACAGGAAAATTTCAAACACAGCAGTCACAACAACTCACAGCTGGAGATGACTCTTCATCAGAAACAAATATTTGCTGAATATTGCTGCCACTCTGATCTSTCCTGCTCCCAGACACAAACATTTCAGCAGTGCCCTACTTGGTTTCCTGAAGGATCTCAGGAGCCAGGAGTGTACRCTGAGTTGTTACTCACCCTCTGCAGGACTCTTTAAGTCCTACAAATAATCCTTTCTGCTGTACCCTGGCCACATGGTACTCCAGAATCTCATCCGCAGGTTTAATGGGAGACCAGAGAAAAGGTGTTCCATCAACTTAAACCAAAGCTTCAGCTCACATGGCTTGCTCAGTGTCAGCTTTCAGCGCAGGAGACTTTGGTCTAGGGAGCCCCCTGGCCTGAATGGTGTAGGGGGAGGAAGTGCCCCATAACCCAATTTGGGACAGGGAAGGAAACAAACACCTCTTGGGGTTTGAAGCATGATCCCAGGGGAAGCTCAGCCTCACCTACCCACTTCTTAGCCATCCTGGAAGAATGAAGACTGGAGTGATGCTATGTGCTCTGCCGTTCAAAGTCTCCTGCACCCATCGTGTCAGTGTCCAGCAGGGGTTGGCTCCCTGCCCTGGTTCAATTGTAARTCACTTATTTCAGAAATGCTTTCAGATATCTTTCAGGACAGGACTGATCTTAGCACCCATCACCCTCTAAATCATCTTGGGATAACTCATAAAACCAAACACAGACAATAAAAGTGGACTATTTGAAACTGATCTAGCTGGAAAATGTAACTCATGTGGCTTGAGAGACAAGCTTATTTTGCTGAAAGCCTTATCCATTTGAAAATTTGTCTGCTCCAAATCAAACTAAAAGGAAAAACAAACAAACAAGCAAACAAAAAAAAAAAAAAGTAGTTGCATTATTTTCCCCACACGATTCCACAAAAGGTTACTCTGTAAAATCTCACAATTACATATTTTACTGCCATATTTTGATGGCTTCAGRGTATTGCCCTTGTGACAACTCACAGTTTAATGTTTAATAGTTATATTGAAGTTATCATTGTGCAGACCACACAAATTAAATATTAATATTGCCTTGACAATATTAGAAAAGATATATCAAAAATGTATTTTTCTGGGTGTTTTGATATACACATAATATATGTGCATATATATATATATATATATATACATATATATACACACACATTAACATATCTCTATACATATTCACATAGCTCCATTAAAATATGTTAATTTTAGCAATATGGCATTTTCTGATGAAAAACTGTTTCAATGGTCTTTTTTTTCTTTTAAAAAAGCAATCTTTTTTATAATCTTGTGATTCAAATATACATCCCTCCCCCAACTGCCCCTCCAATGTCCACTCAGCCTGCAYCAATATTCATATTTCTCTCTAATCATAAGATGATCTCCCTGAAGGCCTATAGTAGTTAGGTTCTCTTTATATGGCCATTAAAATAGATAACTGGTTTTGCCATTAAGAGCGTCTCAGGCTTCAGTGCAGTTATGCAGAAGTGCTTATGGTCCAGCTCCTAACAGGGAATCCACTCTGACAGAGCCCTAGAGAAGCATTTGGGGTACTATCTTGCCAGTAATGCTTAGAAACAGAAAGTTAAGTGAAAGAAGTCCTTCAATGAAAGTTAATTTAGCTATAACCTTGAGTCAAAACCTTACTGAAGAAGTACATTAGGAAGAAATCTTAGCTTAAATTAATTCAACCTGAAAGCTCAATAGARACTTATCAACATTTGTAGCTAGACAAATCAAAGCAGGGAGGCTTTTGGTAGAAAGCATCACTAATTAAGTAAGAAAAAAAGGACTCCRGAAATGTCTCTAACCTAGAAAACTTTCAAAACCTGTGGTGGAACAAACCAAATGACATTTTTATATTAACAATCCCCAACCAGTAAAAGATCACTTTTTAACACAACTGTTTTTATAACAACAATCCTATATTACTSCTTTTTTTTTCTCTTCCTCTGTTTCTTCAACTTATCTCTTTTTCAAGCAGTTTTTAATCTCATTCACTTTGCTTCCCTTTGCTTTCTAATTTCATGTTTTCCACCTGCTCTGCAACTCTCCTGCCCTTTCTTATGATAATCAACTCAGTGTTACAGATTTTTTTCATAATAATCACACAAATATAGGATACCCATCTAAGGGCTACTATAAGCAGAAATAGGACAAAAGGTAACAAGGCCTTCACAGACTCCTAATTTAAAGGAAAATCATTTCTCTGAGAGTTTTGGTGTCTGAGATACTCATGCTTACATTCACACCTATTCATTTAAATTAAAAGAATATAGCTGAAGGCTAGAATGTTTTCCACTGATGATCTGTCAATTCATTCTGTCATTGTTTTTGGTAAAGCCTCAGGTCTCAGTCACTTTTACTTCAGGACATCTTATTTAGCCCCAGATCTCTCAAAATTTAAATAAGTCCAATTCTGTAGTTAAATTTTTGWGATTATATTATAAAAATAGTTGCAAGGACAAATAAATTGCAGTACTACATCAGAATATTACTGAGGTGTGCTTTTAAACATAATCGGTAAGTGTCAGCTATGAAGAAACCATTATTATATACTATTCAGTCATGAACTGAAAGGATGATTTTATACAGATACTAAATTGTTGTTTTGGGTAGTTTCTGTTGTTGCTACAAGATTACAGGATAAACAACTATWTTGGATCTTCTCAGTATTTCCAATACTGCTTTTATGAATGTTACATACCTCATTAGCACATATTAAAGAATCTACTATCCAGCATGAAATAAACTCCACCAAAAAAAATCTCCATCGCAGAAGCAGCAAATAAATGAAGTTTGACTTTCTTTAAATTACAAAACAGTTGCTAAATATATGATGCTCAAAGAGTATAACTTTTAGTTCCCTAAAACTTGAGCATTAAAGTAGGACTATAAAACAATGTGATAAACCAAGATGTAAAGAACATCACAATGAGAAAAAAAAATTGATGCAAAAGTATATTATTAAATTGATGCTTATATAGGTTTTATGAAAAAGTTAAGGACAACAAAACCAGTAATTACAATTATAATAATCTCTGGCTATTATTATGACATTTTAAGTTAATATCTATTTTAAGTCTACCTTGAATATAGGAACAAAATATTCTTTTTTTCTTTTCTTTTTAAAATCGGTAGTCTATCTCATACACCTAGATCTTTTGGATTACATTGCTAACATGCTAGGTTCATTAATTTCATACTTATCTACTTAGTCCACCTCCCAAAAAGTCCTATCTTCATTTCCAGAGGCATAACGTCTTCAACATAGTGCAGATGTATGCTGCAAAKATCATAAAATTAGCATTATCTAGTCCAGAAAGTTGCAAAATTGCATAATTTCACTACATGAAAACAGAAAAAAAATCTCACTTGGTTGTAAGGGWAGACAGTTGCAAGAGAAAGACAGATTCTCAAAATCTGAGCCAAACACTGTTTGCTAACCAGAATTAACTCACTTCTGAAAGCATATTCCATTGTGTACTATGAAACACCACCATTACTGCCTCAAGGCACCTGAACGTTAGAAGGGAAAGAAACCCCACGAGCTCAGTTTGTAAACCTGTCTAGAAGCATGTCTTGAAATCAGAGAAACAATAAAGAATAACTAAAGCRAAGCCCTGCAGGTATTTGGAACAGCTATTTCCTTAGGAGACTTTTTTCTTTCCTCTAGGAGGCACTCTGTCATAACAACAATCATACCCATTTTACTCACAGAAAAGTTTTGTTTTCCACTTATCTAACTCGGTTTAGTAATTCAGCTTTGAGATTTCTTAGATAATAAATGTAAGATGGGAAAGGCTAAGTTATTTAAATTCTTGCATTACCAGTACTGAAGTTTGTATAAGGGGCTACTAAACTAAATACAAACTTGCAACTCAAGTACCACTTACCTAGGTACAGCTGCAACAAAAAGGGAGGATTTTTCACATGCATAAAAAGAGAACAAGAATAAAATTTTAATATGTGAACAGGATTTTGATCCTGTTTAATGGCCTTTCTCAGAAGTGAGAGTCACCCAGCAATACAATCTGGAGTGGTTACCTGATAAGAGCACCTCATTCAAGGCTCCTGGAAGAGCTTCAAAACCGCTTTTCACTGTTCTGAATTCAACAGGTCTGAAATTTAACTTTTACTGTTGCTGGTTTTGTAAAGCAGGTATTGTTTGGAAAAGTTTCATACACAATTACTAAATCTGGTAAGGCAAGCTTTTGTAACATGCAATAAAACTACTAGTTTTTCAGTAACTGGTGTCAAAAGTTACAAAGTTTCTCTGAAAGAAAGTAAATACTTAGGAAGACTGGAGAGCCAGTCATTCGATTTTTTTTTTTTTTTTTTTTTTTTTTTTTTTTTTTTTTAAGGCTTCTCTAGATCAAAGATCTAAGGAAACTAGGTAAGGAATAAACACAAATTCAGGAAGAGGTTCCTTTCCCCAGTCTCATAATCATTAAAACTAATATTGCTTCAGCACACTGAAAAGAATAGATTGAGATTTTTCTACGCCATGATATTCCTAGGCATACCCCCACAAAGACACAGTRAGCATTAGTAGCATTGTTCCTCTTAAATACTAAATTTCTTAAATATTAAAATATAATCTCAAAGTATTGAATATAGAATTATACACAGGACAAAAATAAATAGTAATGACCCACGTCCTATGGGTGTTTAAAAAACCCAAACAAACATGAAATCCAGTGTGTGTCAGGAGTTGGTTAGAGCATGATGTTAATGGTGCTAATATCACCAATGTTGTGGATTCAATCCCTGATTGTGTTAAATACTTTAAAGTTGGACTTGATGATCCTTGCGGGTCCTTTCCAACTCWGAATATTCTGTAAATCTGTGTTTCCTCCATCCCAGCTACTGCCATTCAGTGGGATATAACCTCAGGCTAGGACACTTCGCCTGGTCTTCTCCCATGGGTGTGGCTGCTCTTGTCCTCTTTCTGGTCAGCAGCAGGATTGCACAAAAAAAGACATGGTCAAACACACCCAAAATACTGACACAGGCAGTTACAGATACAATGCCTTTACTGATACCTATTTAAACACCAGCGACAGTTACTTAAAACAAAAACACTACTAAGTCCTTTTCCTTTGACTGATCGGCATCAAAGTCAATTTATAATAAAATACATGGCCTCACTGTTGTTTCACAAGTGCGCTTTAATTCATAATGTCTCTGCACTGGTTTTGGCCAGGATAGAGCTATTTTTTTTTTTTTTTTAAATGTCTTATATATTGCTATATTTTGAAGTTATGATTAAATCAATGTCGACAATTTAGGGAAGTTTCAGTTATTGCTGAACAGGGCTTATCAGTGCAAAGGCCTTTTCTGTTCTTCTCATCCATCAGTGAGGGGYGCATGGGATGTTTGGATGGGGCACAGCTGGGACAGCTGACYCCGACTGACCAAAGGGCCATTCCATACYATATGGCATCATACTCAGCAAAAAAAGCTACAGGGAAGGAGAAGGGGACACAACATCCAGAGTTATGGGATTTGTCTTCCCATAACTTCACTTCTGATAGAGCCCTTCTTCCCTGGAGATGGCTGAATATCTTCCTGCCAATAAGAAGTAGTTTAATAATGAAAAAAAAAAAAAAAAAAGTAATTAATTCACTATAGCTTTCTCAGCCCATGAGTTTTCTCAATTTTACCCTCTCAATTCTCTTCTCCGTCCCACTGCAGTGGTGTGAGCAAGTGGCTGTGTGGGACTCARCTTACAAAGCTTAAACCAAAACAGTCACAGATATCAGCACAAACCCCATAGTCCCCAAATACACATTTTAGAGACTCTGGGTGCCTTAAGTAGGCACTGTTTCAGATCTTGAGTCTTCCCACATGCAAATCTCCTTCTAGTTGCCAGTGAGCCCAATTTGACATCTGCTAGCACATTACCTGTACATCCTCACTCGGAGAATTGCAATGCACCAGGGAAACACAAAGCATCTGCTGTTGATAGACCTGCAGGCCCCATGGCCCACAGCCATTTCTCCAGTGCTAAACCTTTCAACCACGCACCCCCTGTAGCTGCTGGCATCTAGACCTTGGACACATGCACAGAATACCTTACATGAAAAATGGTTAAGACCAGGATTATTAAGAGGATAGGATACATTGAGGTGGACAGGTACTGGAAGCTTTGTCAGCAAAAAAGTACTCAGCAGCAGCTGTTAATGTGCAGCTGGCCCCTTTTATCGAACTTCTCTCCTTTTTCTCATGTTTGTACCACTACCGCCCACACATTACCCTTAGTCTTCCATTTCCCCACACTGGTCTCCTCCCAACCAACCAACATGCCCCCGACTACTTCACTCCCCATCGGCCACAGTTTGGCTTCATCCATGTTCAAATCTGGCATTTCTGATGCTATTATCTAGGTCAGCTTGGTCTTTCATGACAATACTGCTAAAGYAACCTATCATTGTTCATGCAAAATAGCACACCCACAAGGTCCCATAACACTCTTCTCCATCTCCTTTAAAAGGTCAGACATTCCCTCCACAAACTGAAGCCATTTGTCACAGCAGTACCTGTGCCAGCCTCTCATGGTGTCATGGAACCTGAGTTACATCCAATAGTTTTGCACTCTCCATTCATTCACCAAACTCTTATGGCCAGGGCCCAGTCCTTTCCCTGTCTGTCCCAGCAGTACACGCACACACACACACACACGTGTGTTCAACTCTCTAAGCAGCTTTGAATTAGCCTCTGCAGGAAGAACTTTGAACACAGCTACCCTACGAGGTACCAAGCAGGCTTTCCTTCACTCCCACAAATCCTTCACCATTGCTGAAGATCTAGGACTCTCCTAGCAACAGCTGCTMGTACTCCTGATGGATGTAAATTACAGTGGATTGCTGCAGTGACTGCCSCGAGGTTGGAAAAGCTTTGCCAGCTGAGCACTGGGAAGATTAAAAACGAAATCCTATGTTTCCAGCAGAGGAGCAGTTGCTAGGTAGGGTACTACTCTTCCAGTCTAGGGAGTTGTCCTACAAGTCTCTGCTCTGTTACAGAATTAACATTCTGATCCCAGCAACAAGTCACAGAGGAAAAGCTTCATCCTTTTGGTTAGGTCATGCTCCAGTATGCTAACAACAGGCTGAAGCCTTGAGACAATTAATGCATTTGAAGATCCTTTTGTAGTGCTAAAACAGCATATGGAGACCTTAATGAAAGTGAAAGTTGCATTACTTTTTGATTAATATTGCTGCCAAAAGCACAAGTCTCTCTTCTGGCACAGAAAGAAAGCATCAGTGCATTTGTTTTCTGAAATTAAATTAAGTTTATTAGACAGGAAAAAGAACAACTAAATGTGATTTAATAGGAAAAGCAGGATGAAACTCAAGACCCAAAAAGACACCAATGTCTAATTGCAAGGATTTGCAAAAACCTACTGTTTCTGAGTATGGCCTACATTGTGATCTATAAAATATGACATCTGTTKTCTTCTCCAAGAGTAAATATCCATTAATAGATTAACAAATTTTGACTCCATTAACGTTSTGTGAGCTCACCCTATGCATTATATTGAATTTATTTGTCTGGGCCAGAGTTCAGCCATGTCAAGCACAGGACAGCCAAATCACAGGATATCTATTGACTATGCCCCTGAAATCTGAACATCAGACTAAAACCCACAAGAGGAACTCAATTTCAATCCATCCAAATGAAATCACAACTTACCTACTTAAACAGCAAGAACACTGGAGAAACTAATGTGCCAGCAAGCAAGACGAGTTGAAGTGGACCATGCCTAGTTGCAAATAGGCCATYTATTCTAATATCTGCTGAGAATATTTACAATTGTTAACCCATTCCAAGACTGATAGAAGTCTGCAAATTAGAATGGATATCTATGAGTGATCTCTAGAATTCAGGGACTTACAGGACCAATGGACTTCTTCGAAGGTTTTAGCAAAACCAAGTTACTAGCAGCTTGGAAAAATTTCAGAATATCCAAAATTTTGTGGAGATCCTCATCAGGAGAAATAGCTTATCATGGAACATCTATGATTTTATAAATACAGATATTTCCTGCAAGGAAAACAAAAAAAAGTACACACAGATGTCTCTAGCTGGATGTTTTCACAGTGCTTCTCTTGTAAAAGCTATTCTAAAAGCCATTCAGTGTGCAATAGGGGTGAGATATGGGTATACATGATAGTGATACACATTTTTGGAACATGAATGAGGAAAAAAATTAGCTCATGGCCAAGTGCTTTGGGGACTTTGAATCTGACCTTGTATAGCAAGTTTATCTGAAAGAGTTTTGATATAACTGAAGTTATAAAAAACAGAATYGAAAAGTTATAATGAAAATGCCAAAGCAACTTGTACTAGAGCAGCAGCAGATATTGTTATGAACCAGTTTTCCCTGTTATTCGGAAATAATTATAATTTCTTTTTCTTAGGGACAGTTACTCTTAAATGTGGCATTTTACGT
Source organism: Malurus melanocephalus (assembly GCF_030028575.1). NCBI lineage: Eukaryota > Metazoa > Chordata > Aves > Passeriformes > Maluridae > Malurus > Malurus melanocephalus. Next base: position 133,296 of record NW_026623388.1, on the reverse strand, counting down.
TTACATCTTACTTACTAGATTCAGTATAGTCACATAGACCAAAAAGTAAATCAATTAAATAGAATCATCTTAACAATTTAACAATTTTTCATTCTGTCCTTTTGTGAACTGAAAAAGCTTTCACTTTCCCAGTGAAGATTTTTCTATTTTCTTAAGCATGTGYTACTGCTTAGATGCCTGCACTTTCAAGCACCGAGGGTAAAAATTAGTTGAAGTTAACTGGACTTGCTAATTTTTTTCCAGATTTAAAACAGAAGGTAACACACCACTGAAGATGAGCCATTATTAGCATCAGTAATTAAGTCACAGTGATTTGAAAAGCAGTTCTGTTTTGAAAGYGTATCCTTGAAGTTTCTCTTATTAGCCCTGTAACACAAAATACCAAGGCAGATTCAGCTGAGACTATGAATTCCTGCAGAATGGTGTCCTTGTAAATTCYTGTTTGGTTTTTTCTAGAATTACTAAGGGTGCATAATACCATTTCTTTCCTTTGGAATCCTCCTTCAGATTGTTCAGAATCTCGCTGGATAATTTAGTGTTGATGCAATAGTTCACAAAGTATTTTTTCATCCAAACAGAAGTCTACCTTTCTGACAATGTTCTCCCTCTTTGCACCTACACAGAGGTTTTCAAACCACAATAAGTGTATATAACATTCTGTTGTATGTTTCTACAATGACATCTTGGGTCATTTACAAAGGTCCATGTTGTCCAATAAATCAAAACCATGGAATAACTGATGCTTACAGTGAACTAACTCATTGACTGGAGTCAACAAGGATATGGTTTCGGTTAGACTCTACTACCCGCTGTGGTACCCAGGGATCCTGCTCTTCACCCACTTAGCAGCTAGGAAGCGTCCCACAGTCACCACCTGGCTGCAGGGACCCGGTTTTGGTACAGATTAAAACCCCGAGGACAGCAAGGGAGAGCAGGAGCAGGGAGCCATCTGGGCTTCAATAAAGCATCTTTCAGCCTGCTTGGGCTTTGGGGAGCTCAGCTCAATGCTCAGGCATTACGAGGCTGGATGATGTGCAGTGCTGTTCCAAAGGGCAAACTGACCCTGGAGGAACTGGTCAATCCTCAAGAAAAACCTCTTGAAAGCACACAAACTAGCCCACTGCAGAGTGTAAGGAARCAAGAAACCACAGCATGAATTCACAGGATACACAGCAGCGAGCAACACTGTTCAAGCTTCAGGGCAGCTATGCATTCAATAGAAGGATGAACCTAAAGAAGAGTATATTWATTAGTGAGTCCACCGAGTGAGAACACATTTCCTGTTTATCAAATGTTAAAACACCAATTCAAAGCCATCATTGTACATAAAAGCAGCAGTGATRCAAAGTTAAAAATGGAAGCAAACATGCGAAGAATGTGTTTTTACACCCAATACTGAAAATTCATGTAGGAACTTGTGCTTGCAGATTTTTTGGATTATTTTTTGCAAGCAATTATGGCCCATCCTCAAAACAAAAAACAAAGAGTAGAACAGAACAACTAATTACTTTCATGTTCGGATGAATTCTATCCTTTGCGGATCTGACTCACTGAGTCAGCTAAGATGAAAATTAGATGATAAAGGAGAAAGAATGCATTTTAAATTGTTAAGTCATGTGTATTCATCAATATTTCTTTCTTCAGCATTAAGAGATCAAATTATTCAGAAAGCAGATGCAAAATCCATTAGCAGCACTTAAAAATATGCTGTTATATAAACTTTTATATAAATGTGGTAAGAAGATCCTATTTATAACAAGAAGTAGTTAATAACCTAATAAAAGTAAGGAAACAAAAAAAGGGAAAGAAATATAACAACTTCAATGATAGTCTCAGGAGAATTTCTGGTGTTTCACTTTGACATTGTGCTATCAGCAGCTCCACTGTTACAAGATGGTAGTTGAATGGTTATACACATAGTTTGAAGCTCATCTTCCCACCTCTAGACAAAACACTTTACTTCATAATGTCCTTCTAGAATTACTAGAAAGGGAGTAATGCTTTTGAGGCTGCTTTTATTATTCTGTTTGCCCATTTTAGCCACACACAAGTCAAATCAATATGACAGCCTCACAAAAATGTYAGACATTATGATATTGGTGGTGTTCTAAACACTGTTTTATGTCAAAGCAGCACGGTAAACAGCAGGAAGCTCAGGAGATTCCTGCAGTACATGGAGGATGCTTAACACTGAGGACATGGAGCAATTTCTTAAGCTGAATAACAGACAATTCTGCCAGAGTGGATATGATACTGGACATGATGGTCACCAGCACAAGTGAGTTAGTCATTGAGATAAAGACTGGAGGCAGCCTGGGCTGCAGTGGTCATGCATTGGTGCAGTTTTCAAAGCACGGATGGACCTGAGGTATCAAAAAYATTTCCATCTCAGTCTTCTGCAAACYYCACTTCCCACRCCTCTTRAGTGGATRRACTGGAAGTCTGGGTGACTGGAGAAGCAAATTCCTTCCCACTGCAAGGGATCAGATTTGTGATCACCTGAAACATCCGAGCATATAAAGGTCCATGGGATGCATCTCATCAGGTGCCGGAGTCCTAAAGGAACTGTTAAGCCATTCTCCATGATATTTGAAAAGTCATGGCAGTCAGGAGAAGAACCTGGTGACTGGAAACATGGAATCATTTCACCCATTTTTAAAAAGGATGGGAAGGGCGAACCTGAGAACCTGTCAGCCTCACCTCTGTGCCTGTGAAGATCATGGAACAGATTCTCCTAGGAGATATGCTAAGGCATRTGGAGGACATGAGGGTGATTTGAGACAGCTAGGAGAGCTTAACCAAAGGCTAAACATGCCTGACCAAATGAGTGGCCTTCCATGAAGGAATGACTGCAAGAGTGAACAAGGGAAGATCTGCAGATATCATCTACCCGGACTTCTGTAAGGTCTTTGACATGATCCCCTACAACATTCTTCTTTATAATTTGAAAACTATGGGCTTGATGAATGGACTGTTCAGTGGAGGAGGGATTGGCTGGATGAATGCAGCCAGAAAGTAGTGGTCAACAGCTCAATGACCAGGTGAAGATCAGTGACAAGTGGTGTCCCTCAGGGATCCATATTTGGACCAGTACTCTTCAATGTCTTCACTGATGTCATAGAGAGTGGGATTAATACGCCCTCAGCAAGCTTGCAAATGACACGAAGCTAGGTGGTGCAGTTGGCACACCTGAGGGATGGGCTGCCATCCAGAGGGACCAGGACAAGTTTGGGAAGTGTGTCCATGGCAATCTCGTGCAGTTTAACAAGTACAAGTACAAGCTGCTGCACCTGGATCAGAGCAACTCCTACCTGGCTGGGGATGAAGGGATTGGGAGCAGCTCTGCTGAGAAGGACTTGGGGTTGGAGTTGGATGAAAAGCTGGACATGAGCTGGCAATGTGYAGGTGTAGCCCAGGAAGCATCTGCATCCCAGCCTGAATCAAAGGTTGATAGCAGGTTGGGGGAGATGATTCTGTCCCTCTACTCCTCTCTAATGAGACCCCACCCTGAGTACTGTGTCCAGCTCTGGAGCCTTCAGGACAGGAAAAACATGGACCTGTTAGAATAACAGGGCCATGAAGATGATCAGAGGGGTGGAGCAACTCCCTTATCAAGACAGGCTGAAAGAGTTGGGGCTGTTCAGCCTGGAGAACAGAAGGCTCTGGGGAGATCTTATCGTGGCTTTTCAGTACTTAAAGGGGGCTTGTAAGAAAGATGGAGACAAACTTTTCCAGGGACCTTGGCAGTAGAATAAAGGGTAATGGTTGTAAATCAAAAAGATTTAGATTAGATTTAAGGAAGAAATTTTGTACAATAAGAGTGTTGGAATAGGTTGCCCAGGAAGGTGGAAATCACACAGTCCCCAGAAACATTTAAAGTCAGACTGGACTCATTGCTGGGTGATTGGACTGGGTGATTTTCAAAGGTCCCTTCCAACCAAAGTTGGAATTCTATGAATATATCTAACCAACTCAATTGCACAGCGTGCTGAACTTAGGAATCCCAGACTCTCAGGTTTTAATGTCAGGTATCACTCAAATTCAGAGAGCAATTCAGGTTTCTGTAATCACTGTTGAGGTTCTGTTATGATTCTCCCTCCKCACTAGCTGATAAGAGTGAATTGGCAGTGGGAGAGCATTCTGATCTCAGCCTACGTGCCAGATTCTGCTTGGATAGAGTTAGTTTTCTTCATAGAAAGAAAACTTCATTTCTTCATTTTCTTCCTCATCCTTCTAAGCATACGGTGTTCTGCATGGCATTTGTGACAAAGCAATATTTATAACACTCCAGTGTTTTTATTACTGCTGAGAACTGTGTGCCCATGCCAAGGGCTATTCCCTACCCCCCACCCTACACACTGAGCCTCCCCAACAGGCAGGCTGGAAGCTCAGAAATTGCCAAGGAACACAAGCAGGACAACTGACTCAAACTGACCAATCCCCCATGCCTTCCGTGCCTCATGGCATCACACCCAGCAGTGGAGCTCAGGGAAAGGAAGAAGATGGGACAATGTATGTGGTTACTGCATTTGACTTCCCAAGTAACTGTTACATATGCTGAGGCCCTGCCAAAAACTGGCTCTGCATCTGCCTGCCAACACAAAGTACTGAATATTTTGCTTTGCTTGTATGCACAGCTTTACTTAACATATTTAAACTGTTGTTATTTCAATCCCTGAATTTTCTTCTTTTTGCCCTTCCAATTCTTTCTTTACCATTCCACTGACAGGGTTGGGAACAAGTGACTGGGTCAGGTCCTATCAGTTGACCATGGTCAATCCACCAGCCAGGCAAAACTACTCCCTGAAAGTTCCTCTCTACTGAGGCATCTAATTTTGGAGCTCGGTGGGACAAATCTCAAAGCACCACATGTATGAAGGAGTGGCAAGTCCTAAAATTTAAGATTACAGTGGTATGTTTTCTAGCCATTGAAACATCACCAGTCTTGCTGAGCTCCAAAAAAAAAACCCACAACACTGCATTTCTTTAGAAGTACAACACAGGCAGGCTTTTATTTTTCTAAAAAAAAAAAAAAAAAAAAAAAAAAANAAAAAAAAAAAAAAAAGCAAACAAATAGAGGAATTAATGGGAAGTTAAAAGGAAAATTCCAAGATCTTGAGAATTATTAATCTGCATTACTCTAATTAGTCAGCATCTCACAGGTTCTTCCAGTCCAAACTGCCCATGCCAAAGCCTTTCAAAAGGGGTGGTTTTATCACAATTGTGAAAAAGGGCTCTAAAATTATTTTTCCTCTATGTGCTGTCTGAGGAACATATGGTATCTAAGTAACAGGACACTGCACATTTCCTTGCTCTCTCAGATGTGTCCATGGAACTAATGTTTTTTTTTTTTTGGGTTTTTTTTGTTTTTTTTTTTTTTTATTTTTTTTTTTATTTTTTGTTTTGTTTTCTTTGGTGGTGGGGTTGTGATGGCCATATTTTCCTTCAATCTGTTTATAAACATTGCTTTTTTAATGCTAAACACTCCCCCCCCCCACAAACCACTAAAAATCTAAGTTTTAGGAGTTCCACTGCTGGTTTAACAGATTTCACTAACACTTTGGAAGTTGTGATTGTAATAAAAAATGACAGCAACATACTTGGACTAGATGAAGGCTCCTGTGTCTTTTTTATTTCTACTTTATTTTACCAATATCKATGCAGATCAAATGTAATATATTAAATGAAAGGCAGACACTTTCTACTTTCTTTCCACTTATTGATCAAGAAGTTATGACTGAATTATTGCTGGCATTTTATTTAGAAGCTTGAGTAATTTAAATAACTCTGTACATCCTCCCTACTCCATCCTTCTAAACAAGTGAGCCAATATCTTCTTCTCAACCCTCCCTCACTCAAAGTAGGTTTAGCCAACAAAATATAAAAAAAAAGTGACTAAGGCTATTAAAAAAAGAAGTTAAAAATCAGTAGGTTTGATAATCTGTATTTCCTTTTACAGAGACACAAGCTTCRTTGTCATTTTCTACGCCCCACACACCAAAACACAAAACGGCCAACCCTAACACATTTGAGGGTATTTTTGTTGGATTTCGCTTCCACACAGTGAAATTCTAATCTCCTTCATTAGAAAAGAGCTATTTTACTTAATGAGCAGCTCCACTGGCGTCAGGGGAGATATCAATGGAGCTTATCCATAATATCAAAACCTGATTCTTAAGTCTGGAAAGGGAAAATAAATTGTACAGAATTCTGTGAGAAAGGACACTCAAAGGGCAAATATGGAGGGATGCAGCCAACCTGCATCCAACTCAAGTAGAAACTAGCAGTATTAAATTGTAGGGCRCTTCAGTTAAAGGGACAGGCCAAGATGTTGCTTCTCTAAGCACAAAGATGTGTCTTCAGCCTTCAAGATCATTATAATTTAGTCCAGAACTAAAAAGATATTTCATCATTCAGTGTGTAAGAGAATACTTTTAAATGCACACATCATAGCAGGAAGTATAAAAAATACACTGAATAAGAACATTAAGATGATTTCACTCCAAGTGTTTTGAAAAACTGATAATGCCTCACATACTGTGATACAACCTTCTGACTCTTGTGGGAAAATGATTGGGCTTTTAAGAATAGGTAGTTCCCTTTCACTGATCACATCCTGCAGTTATTCTCTGTACAATATGCAAGCCAGAGCTGTTAAAGAGGTTTTCACACCTTTTGCTTCAGTACCTTTCTGGAATGTGTGCTTTACTATCTACAGCAACCAGCTGTGCTCACATTGGATATCCTCAGTTAAGCAGGATCAGATTTTGGCACTGCTATTATTAGCTGTAAGCATTTGYTTGTTTTGTTAGTGGCAATTATGCCCAGTAGGGACTGCCAAAGGCACAGAGTGATCCATGAGGTGGATTTAATAAATAAGCTTATATCAGTGAAAAATACWCCATCAAGACGTGAGAAAGCACTGTATTTTATATTTTCCTGTTTTTCAAATTGCTATGGTAAACTTCTGGACAAGAAAAATCCAGCTTTTTAGACATTTGAGCCTCCAACCTACTTTCAGATTAGCCGTGGATGTGTAAAAATTTTTTTAAGAGCAGTCCCCAAATGTCACCAAACAATTCCTCATTTAAAGTTAAAGAATCATTCCTGCTTCTTGTCAACCATAATTAAGGCTTTCGGCTTACTGACTTGGAACCTGACATAACACTTCTTTATGTGTCTAACAAGACTGAAGTGTTAG
>NW_026623388.1:96455-124780 GCF_030028575.1 Malurus melanocephalus | reverse complement strand
AAAAAAAATTAAATATTTTTAAAAATAGCCCCTCCTGTCATTCTCCATAGAAGAGAGTAAAATCTTTTTTGTTACTTTGTTTACACTTATACACTTGCAGAAATTGAAAAGCTCTAAAAAAAATTCTATTTTGAGGAGAATTATCCATTTCATAAAATATCATCTGCGCAAGATATTTATTCAATCCTTTTATAAGAAGAGATTTGGCAGCTGAACATTATGTATGACAGACTTCTTTCACACCATCTGTTATCTGTAGCAAATCGGAAAGCATTTCTTCATTATTTTTTTTGTGAAGAACTGTCGGTACAGTTCAGAACACTTCAAAAAAGTATTCGTTATTTTTTAGAGGAGAAATACTGGCAGTGGTCATTCAGTTCTAGGGCTTCAATGCTCTTCAGGAATCCTGCTCAATATTAGGCTACTTCACAGTGAGTTAGAAATTTTTAAGGTTACAAAATAGGGAAAGAAAAACTTGTTTTCTCATTGTAATGGACTCCCTAACCCAATTGTTTTTCACATTATCTTCATTCACACAGAAAGTAAATCAGGCTCAAGTGAACATTGCATTATCTCCAGTTGCTCACATYAAACAATTTCTTCAGCCGTAGACTTTTGTCATCTGTTAGTACGAACATTCACTGATATCAAAAAGTAACTTTACTTCACCGTGTGTGCTCTCTTCTTGGACTGGAGCTCACTTTTGAGTAAATATGAGTTTATGAATAAAACTATAAAACAGGAAAATTGGAAAAATAACAACAACAACACACACACACACACACACACACACACACACACACACACACACCCACCCCAAAAACCCAAACAACAAACAAACATGAATCAACCAAGAAACCACCCCAAAACCAAACCCCTCACAATATTATAGTTATATTGAGATTTTTTCCGACTTCTGAGATAACACTATTTTCTCAGTTTCATGTTTCAGAAAATTCAATATCTGTTTCTTTCAATAACACAAAGTTCTGAACACAAGTTTTAGATTTAGAAATTGTTTTGAAAAAGACTTACTATTTCACTTGCATCTTTGTCACAGCACAAAACTACTACACATCCAKAAGTGCTTTAGCACTTGAAAGTAATCATAGAATTACAGAATATGYTGAGTTGGAAAGGACCCACAATGATTATTGAGTCCAAATCCTGGCCCTGTGTAGCAGAAGCGCAACACTCACAGCCTGTAGCTGAGAGCATTGTCCAAACCCTTCTTGAGCTCTGGCAGGCTGGGTGCTCTGACCAAGCTGGGGGGGACCTAAAATGTAAGACTTATATTGTTATTACCTAAGTCGAGAGCATACCATTTCCTGAAGCAAAAGCTACAAGTAGGAAGGGAAAGAAAAAGKTTCAAAAACACTGACCTCACATATGATCCACCCAGCCAAATGCATCCAATTAATAGTTTCCCGCTGTTATAGTCCCTTTTCTAAATTAACTAAAGTSACTGAAAATTTCTTGGAATCTGAAACTTGAGAATGTATTAGTAGAACCAAAGGGCAYCAGTGCAAGCTTATCCTTTTTTGTGAACATTATAAGCCTGACCATGTTTTTCCTCTACAGATCAGAATGGATGGCGCTACTTGATACTCTCTAAGTATTCATACATATATATATGTAGCTGGTCTTAGAAATCAAATTTATACAGCAGTTAGTCCCAGATCCTCTGGTTTCTCTACTTGTTCATACCTGCCTGTAAAAGTCCTTGGGTTTTGCAGACACACTCTTCTTGTTGGTGCTCAGATCCCTCTTGTTCTGCACATACCTCCCTCACTCCACAGTAGCTGGCCCACACCTATGCCTTTCTCAGAAGATTCTCAGGTTGTCTGCCTGACAGAAGGTGAAAGAACCTCCCTGCCAACCAAATATCTGACTTGTCTGACCCCCAAATCTACTGTCTCTCCTATAACTTGCTGACAGGCCTCCTATCCCATGCAGCAGTTGATTTGGTTTGAAATTTTCTTGTGAAGTGCACACTGTAATACTGAAATTCCTAGGGAAACTGTCTCTGTTGGCCAGATAGCAACATGAAATAACAGACACAAAGACACACATACACACACAAAACTAACTCTACTTTATTACGGGGCAAGCCCCTTTTATCCACTTAGCAACTAGTGTATACATTTGTGGCAAATATACATTGGTTAATGAGGCTGTCACTTTTCTACTCATCAGCATATGATTGGTGGGCTATTGTTTCTGTCTTTGAACACCTGTGTTATCGATACAACATTCCATTCTTCCTTTCCCAGAGGCAGCCAAGGTCATGATGTTTACAGACAGCATACTCCTTCATGTTGGCTGTTAAACCTCCCTTTAGTTTCCCAGGACTCAGTCATACACGATAATTAGCTGAGTTTCCGATTCAGGACTTGTGGGGCCGCAATGCGCACTTTCAGTCTCCACAGGAAACATTCACACTCTTTCCAGTTAAAGGCATTTAGACCTCAACACACAAACAGGACTCTACTGCGGAAAACAGGAATAGTATTTAACATGCAGAAATGACAGATTATGGTGATCAGATCCAGTACTTAGTCAAACCTCTTGATCAGAAATCTATTTAGACTGAAATCCTTTTTTCCTCCCTGCTTTTCCCTGCCTCCTTGTCTCTCCATTTGCCTCTGCTTGTTCCTCCAATTCTCCCCTGTTTCTCCCTTTCTCCACGTTTGCTCCTTCTCTAAACATCTCATTCCTTTTTTCACAGTGCCACAACCCCCTTAAAATTTCCTACAAAATTTATTACACAAGCCCAAAATGGACCTCCTTCTTCATTCCATCATGAGTCACATATTCCTTTTGGTAATTAAACACCATTCAATCTTCAAGGTGCTTGCACTCATTAAGATACAGCATCCCTATGTTTATTGCTTATTTGCATTTTTGGTGATTGGCCTGTAATTATATTACCTATTAATTTTTAGTTTTTATCCTTCTAGAAATCAAGTTGATTAAACTCAGCTTTTTTTTTTTTTCCCTAAGACTGACAGCAAATTAGTTGTTCTATATTTCCTTCTCTTTCCTTCTTCACATTCATATCCCATTGATTCTTAATGCTAATGGTCCCATTTGAGTTATAAATAGAAAATGTTCAATATTAAATCTCTTTTAAACCTAAGAGATTTTTAACCTGCAAGTCGAAAGTCCATAGGTTGTTTTTATGCCTCCTGGCCCTTCTAAGTGAGACTTTGAAGGTTAATGCCAGCTGGATTGATCCCTAGACCTAGACAATAAAGTAACAAGAAAATTAGCAAGAACTCCCAAATAAGTCTAACTTCCTTGATTTTTGAGTTCTTTAGAAGCCCTAAAATGAAACTAATTCCGTAGGAATTTAGAAACCTTTTAACAGCACTACACCCAACAGAAGTAGACTTTTCAAACTACAGTTTAAAAGAAACAAGCTTGCTCTTTGAAAGCATTGCAAATACTATCAACAAATTCTGTTGTAATTTTATAAAACAGGTATATGAATTATAGCCTAATAATTTAATTAAATACACTGGTTTTTAATGAAAACTAATCTGCAGATTCCTTTTGCATTTTTGTTTCTCCTGCAACTTGAAAAGTGTCTGGATGCTATAGGTTGGCAGCAGATTCTTTCAGATATAACAGAAAGTACTATGAAGACTTAAAACGCAGAAATTAAAACTGCAAAGGGCTATTTCATGATCCAGGGATGCCTATAACTAAGATTGCTCCCCTCCCCACCAAAAAAAAAAGTTAATATTTTTCTTCTTATTTTTCTTTAACAACAGTATTTTATCCTTACAGKGATTCTACCCCATAAATACTATCCATTCTTGTCTATCTACTGCCTTTGAAATACATAATCCTTTTCATATGAGATTTCATATCCTGCAGTAGTATGTCTGTTTTCCTTTCATTGCCCAGCTCTCTATTTTAATGCAGACACTTCAATTATTTCTCTGGTCTTGACTAGCTTGCAATTTTTACTATGAACTGTCCTTTTATTATCTATATAAGAAGCCAAAATTATAATACAACTGGGCTTCATTTTTGCGAAATATATTTGACTCCTTTATGTTTGTGAGAATGAAGAAACTTCTTATTCTTTCTACAACCAGGCTCTCATACTGATTTAGTCTCACAACTGCTCCTGCTCACGTTCCTAAAAAATTTCCATTTCTAACTTCTTTCCTCAGGGATTCTTCAGCCCTTCTGCTATTTAAAACCAGACAAAATCCAAAACATATACTCACACCCAAGTGCTGTAACATGAGAATTCAAGCCCTCGTTCTCCTTGGGCTAAAGCTGACTAAGAGAGATGAGGGGCAGATCAGGGGCATGAAACCATCAATGCGGTTCTGGGACCATTCAAAGCTTCCGTCTCCTTTAGAAGCAGGAAAGAATACATATATATATATTTTTCTTTAATATCAAAGAAGTTTAGCTCTCCATTAGAGACATATTTTGTACCTCATTTTGGTAACAATATATTTTTATGTTGATATTTATGTCAGTTCCATGACAGTTCATCGTTCAGATATGAGCATGTTTAAGAAAATCCCAATATGTGCTTGCATGAAGCAGAAATTGAAAATTCTGAGGGTGTTTTGTCTTTTTAGAACATTAAGAGAAATTATACATTTGCATCAAATAATTTTTCTCAACTTTCAAACATAATACCTGAAGAAACAGGTTATTTTAGCATTCAAGCTGAAAAGTTTCCCTTTCTTCCATAAGAAATACAAAGCCACCCCAGTAGACCAAACTGTGTTTTTTCCTTGATGAGTTGYGACTGTCACAGTGGGATCTAATGCTTTCTCCTGTTTATTTCCCTGTGGGTCATTGCAATCGGCCATCATGTCTGCAGMAGCAGCATGTCCGGAAAATTTAGCCCTTCACAAAGGCACGTCACCTCCCTGAAACAACCATTATTTTCAAGAGAAAAATACAAGTCTCAACACAAGTTTTTACTCTTTAAYATCATGACTGTAATGCTTTCATGCTTTCTAGAAAATGTGTAAGCCAATAACATCTGCAAGAAAACAAGATTGTTCTCTGCCTTCTATTACATATCCTGCTGTCATTCATGGCTCCTGGATCCCAACTCTCTAGCAAGACTGAAGTTAACTGAAGCCTCTATTTCAAAAACTGAAGAAATTTCTTTTAAAACATTAGGTAGCTGTCCTGTCCATTTCAATATTTGATTTTCATAAAATCGAATGTAACATGAGAAATCATGTGTGGATCACAAGCCATTTTAAATTCAYCACAGAAAATCTTAATACCAAAGCACAGATCTCATAGGAAGRACTGAATTGTCAGATCTGGTGGTATATTTAACCCAGTGATAAAACAGTAGTACCCAACTGACACACGTTAGATTTGTAAACAGAATTCCTGTGGTGTGACTGTTCTTCTTCCCCTACAAAGAGGAAGCTGTATTAGATAAAGCATAAGTATTYTATTCCTGTAAGTTTCAGTAAGTGTGACAATGACCAGTCAAATCATTAACCATGAAYGACAAGTCACAGGCTAGTAAACATCCCAATGAAAATGTTCAAAAACAAGACAACATTCTCTTCAAGAAAACTTGCATAAAACTCATTGGAATAACAGAAAAAAAATATGAAAAAGTATCATTATGGGCAAGAAAAGTAAAAAAATCTGTTTGTTAAATCTATCTCTCATAAACTATATTCTCTACCTTATGTATTCATATACTTTATAACACATTAAGTGTTTTTCACACCTGAAGAATAAATTCAAATAATATCCAAATAATTTTTCTTTGTAAAGTCATGGTCACATAATATTAGATGTATTTTATTAGAATTCCACAGACTATAAAAAACTTCAAATCAAAATAATCAAACCTCTTAAATAAGGTATCAAAACTTCCTCATTATAGATAACCAAGACACCATTTTGGTTTCTGGAAATACTTCAATCCAATAAAATAAAATATAAAAGCTTTCTTTTACTACTGAAAGAACTTTTTTCCTACTTCCTGATTACATGAAAATTATTTCCAACCACATACATAACAGAGAAGCCTACTTCTTTCCAACTTTTACTGTAATGACTTTAAAAAAAAAATTAAAAAAAATACTATTTTAGAATGCACATACAGCATCTTAAGACTATTTTGTGAAATATACAATCTCATAGTTATACTGTATATAATGGACTTCTTGAAAGTGAGGTCTAAACACTACCTAGCCCATAAAAAAACAAAWGCAGTTCCTACTTATTAATTGGATACCTATTCACTAAAGACTAGTTATTAACTGCACACTAATAGGTATCAARTATTTTAGATATCACTTTTGTGACTGACTGCAAGATGATCTGCAGCTTCTAGACCAGAGTTTGTAACCCATAACAGTGTTTTAAAACTGGGAATCAACCTTGTCGTATTTCCAGGAAAAACTAAGTCAACTAGAAGGGAAAACATTACWGACAGAGTTAGCAACTTGCTAATTTGAAGTCCTTAATCATCTAGAATTAAAAAGAAAATATAAACATTGCRCAGTTGTCATGGTTTAACCCCAGCTGTCAATCAAGCCCCATAAAGCCTCTGACTCACTACTCCACTGTGGGATGGGGAGAGCATAGGAAGAGCAAAAGTGAGAAGATTTGTTAACAGAGATAAAAGTTAAATAAGAAAAGCAAAATMTGCAAGCACAAGTAAACCAAAACAAGGAATTCATTCACCCCTTCCCATGGGGAGGCAGCTGTTCAGSCATTCCCAGGAAAGCATCTAAGTGTGTTTCCCGCCTTTCTTCCCCAGGCTGTACAAGCTGTACATAATTCTATGTGGTATGGAATATCCTTTTGATTAGTTTGGGTTAATTGCCCTAGCTGTATCCCCTCCCAAATTCTCATGTACTCCCAGGGCAGTGTGAGGGGCAGAAAACACTTTAACTCTGCTCAAGCACTGCTCAGCAGTAACCAAAACATCCCTGTGCTATCAACAGTGCTCAGCACAAATCCAAAACATGGCTCCACACTAGCGCCTACAAACAAAATTATCCCTGTCAAAACCTAAACAACACTGTAAGAAAATACTGAAGAATGTCAGGAATTTGTTCTGTCTATGTAAAGAATCAATATTCTGAACACCAGTCTCATCTTTCATCTCCTCTGGCTAGCAGGACTCATAATGACAGTTCCTTTCTCACATAAGTCAGTCCTGGCACTTCCCATTTTTTGGTCTGTGGATTTCGAGTGCCTTTCTATAGCCAATTCTTCCTCACAATATTTGTAAGTGAGCCATAGGGAAGCCTGGCTGGTTCTTATAGTATGATTGCAGGAATGATCTTGTTCATCTAGAGGGGATCTTGTTCAGCTCACAGGCATAGCTTAACATAAGAACAGGAAAAAGATTTGCTACAACAGAATTCATATAAAGCTGGTAGTGGGAATGCTGTGCAGTTGGAATATAAATCAGTGTTTGGAAATGGTCAGAATATTTCTCTATAGAAAATGGACATTTTTTTTTATTAAAGATATTGAGACAAAACCCAGTCCCAAAGACAGAAATAAAATTCAGAACATAGCATAGCTGTTAATTTTTCTCATATGAAAAAAAAAGGTGAATAATAAATGCAGTTCTTGAAATACTTGATTTGAAATCTTATTTTCTGTTTTTTAATGACTTTCCAGAAGCATTGCCCTTTTAAGTCAGCTCAGAAAAGCCTGAGCAAGATTCAGTTACTGCAGAATGAGGATCATGGAGGCATAGAATGTGAAGGGGATGGACTGGACCTTAAAGGTCATCTCATCCCAGCCCTCTCTTTCTGGGCTGTGAGCTCACACTGCAGGTTAATGAACAGCCAGCATGGCCAGCTCTTTCTCTGCAGGGCCACTCTCAACCATTTCTCTGCCCAACCTGTAGCTGTGCCTAGGATTGCCCCAGGTGTATATTTTCTTTTTAATAGGACCTTGCATTTCACTTRGTTGAACTTCATGAGGTTTCATGAGCCTGTCCAAGTGCCTCTGGATGCCATACCTTCCCTCCAGCATGTCTACTGCACCACACAGCTCAGTGCTATCAGTGACCRTGCTGAGATTGCCCTCAATCCCACTGCCCACGTCACCGACAAGATCCTGAACGTTATCGGCCCCACTACTGACCTCCAGGGACATGATTTTTCACTGGATGGAGCATTTGAATATTCTAGTCCTTCCCATTAAAAGTTTAGTTTTAAAGACTTTCTACTTTTCATCACCTTTTAAGCTATCCTCTTAGGACCAAGAGCTAAAATTCCTGAAGATGATTCCTAGTTATAGRAAACCAAGTCTTTGCTTCAGCTGCTAAAGAACCAGACATTTTCCTAATGCAGAGAATCCAAAGCTCCATAGGCAGAGATGTTCAGTTCAGTTATTCTGCTGCCTAATCTAAATAGATTGAAGGGCCTCTTATTTAAAGGAAAATATTCAAATACAGATGGCTAAGCAGCATCAGGTCTAAAATTCCAGTTCTTTTATCTCCCTAAGCATCCACCAACATCAAACAGAACTCTGGGTCAATATGAATCACAGAAACTGGCCCTTCATATTCATTGGGCCTGAAATTACCTTTTAATCCAAACTTCTGAGGCAAGATGTACATTTGCTGAAGTGCCAGGAAATAAGCTACACAATTGTTAAATAAACTGCAATAAAGGTGAAAGGTTCCAAGAAATAACAGCCATTACATTTTAGGAATCTTGAATTGAAGCAAMAATCCTTGAAATAACAAAGATGTGATCTTGACTGCATTATTGGCATGTAAACAGTGTACCTTAAGGAGTAATTCAACTCTCCTTCGAAGTAATTTTCATAGTTATTTTCAGAGAATTCCCCAATAATSTGATAGAGGCCCTTCAGTTCCACAAGGCGAACAGAGGGAAAGAGTAAAGTCTCTATTTAAGGGAGGGTTACAAGAAGAAATTAAAACTTGGAAATGTGTTTATTTTCAGTCAAGTGAATGAAATAAATGTTTTTTTCTTTGTTAGAATGTGTACATATTTTTTAAAAAAAGATGGTTGTAAGTCAGAATGCAGAAAAAAGTGCAGCCTTTCACACAAACCTTCCTTCCAATCAGAAGGAGGCTTAGCGTCATTCGCCCAAGGAGTGGATTCTCAGCCTTTTAGAGACTGCTGGAACTCATCTAGCTCTCCAGTTGCCGCTCCTTGTTCCCATTGTTACAACCACATGAGAATGAACAGCACTGCTCAGGGACAATGAGATCAAAGTTGATTTTACATCTCTGAGAACTGAGGTGAAGAGGACAGGGACCTGCAGAAGATTCTCAATTAAATCAAGGAGAAAGGCTACAAAAGGAACAGATAATCCTGTCAGTGAATCTGTTGCTCTCAAATTGGCAAAGTGCTTTGGCTCCTACAAAACCATATTGATTTTCAAAGAGCAGACTGCTGTCAAGGGACAGATGTGATACCTGACAAAAATGGGGCAACAAATCAGAAAAGTAAGATGGGATATTTTTTATGAATGGRTTTGTGAGACAGATGGAAGTATGATTTTTAGGGAAAACAGTAGAAAAATTATTGCATTCAACATAAGGTAACAAAAAGCATTCATGGAGTTCTCCCATGGAATGATAATCTGAWACAGGATCTGTAAAAAGTCAAAGGGATGTGTTAACGAGTGACTGTGGCATCTATCAAAAAGTAGAAAAAATTCGGCTAAACATTATTCAAGATATACTAAGCATTATCCAGACAGCTGGGAGATGCTCCAGTCACAA
The DNA here is from genome assembly GCF_030028575.1 of Malurus melanocephalus. Classification (NCBI taxonomy): domain Eukaryota; kingdom Metazoa; phylum Chordata; class Aves; order Passeriformes; family Maluridae; genus Malurus; species Malurus melanocephalus. The sequence continues at coordinate 115,041 of NW_026623388.1, read as the reverse complement.
GTCTTCATTCTCGTAGGGAACTTTCACCGCTTTGATATCTACTGAAAAACCAACACTGTGAAGCGCACCTAATCCAGAAAGTTTCAAAAGCATTTTGGGGATTTTTGTTTACTCAAAAGTCATGGGACAGACCAGCCAGGAAGGTGTTCTACTACATACCAAAAACTGGTTAGGGATATGACAGTCACTGACAATCTATGCTGTTTTAACCTGAAGATGGAAGAATTAAAAATCTTGAGGTAAGATGGAAGCAAGCAACAGGAGAAAAATTCAGATTTCAGAAGAGCTGCTTTCAGTCTATTCAGCTAGCTGCCGTCAGGATTTCACAGGCTGCACAGAGGATAGAGGAGCTCATGAGGCCTGATTGACCTTTAGGGATAGCCTACTTAAAGTACAAAGATTATCAAAAAAGTGAGTCAAGTTTTGAATTAAATTATCTAAGTGCAAAAAAAAAAAATGAGCAGTCATAGACAGAAAGTGTCCAGACAGGTTAAAGAACCTCAACTAAGCTCAAATACAAGGACAGAGTCTCAAAGAAGTGGAGATAGCTATATATTTATTACAAAGAAAAGCTCAAGGAGCATCTGAAAGGCCTATGCTTCACTGAAGTGAAAATTTGAAGGATAAGGGAGGGCCAACAAGTAGGTACTAATGCCCACTGAAGCAAAAAGAAAGCTAAGCAAAGCTTTGTTTGAGTAGTCAGTGGAGGTGGTTACCTACTAAGGAAGCAAAGACTGCTGTGCTTGGCCTCTCTTCAGCCTGCAGGTTTTCAGTGGCAAGCTGGTGTCCTAAATCCAYGTGCTTGGCAGCAGAGTTTGGACAAAGGGTGTGATTAGAAAAAAGTTTAGTCAGGAGCTGCTTGCATAAGAGGAACATGTACAGATCCAAAGTTACTAACCAAATATTTAGCATTGCAGAGTAACCTGGTTAAAGAAATCATGAAGATGTTCTATCAGCTTGAAAAGACTGCAGTGAAAAGAAGATGTTGACAAAATTAGAAAAAACAACTAGAAAATGATTAATTTTACATCCTAAAGAGGGCATAGAGATGGATGTGGGAAACTGAAGTCAGCCCCAAGATCACAGGTACYCTTAAAGCAATTTATAGGCATTTATACACATGAAAGGCATGGAATCAGCCAAATTTACCAAAATCCTGTACCTGACTAACTTTATCACTTTGCATGACATGAACTGAATTCAACAATAAAACCACAAAGTAATTGAAAATAGATAATTAATACCTCAAAGTAGGTAGAATCTAAATAAACATATAATTGTGCTCTCCAATCTCCAAATTATCYTCGACAAAATTTCCTTAAATTTCTTATTTCTGAGATGCCTTCTTCTTGTTTAAATCTCCCAATATTGTTTTATTTTGCCATAATCCATATAAGTTATTACAGCTGAGTCAGGACAGGTGTCTCACAATAACCAAAATATTAATGCTTATGTGCAAATCATTCATACACTAGAGCTTGTCTTAAATACATTTTCTTCCTCCAAGATAAGCAACAGGATAACAATAGCTAACACTAAAAAACCTACTTAGTATTAGGATCTAATTGCTATTTGCTCAGTACTTTCAGATATATGATCTAGAGCTTTTTTCATTTTTGAGGACTAGTCAATTTGTAAGCAACWCTTTTTCAAACCTAGCTCAGTTTCTATCCATAGTGTAAAGTATTGAATTACAGGTATTACTCAATCTCCCCAATCAAGCAGAGTGTGTGGCAGTTTGCATAACATTCCAGAACAAAAGTTACCCAGTCTTCTCACCCAAATGATTTTCAGCACTTGAAATTTTCTTTCTGYTTCAGCTGTTGTCACTTTCACTTCCATTATCCAGTCTCCTTGCTTTAAATTAAATGTCATCTTAAGATGAAAAAGTTWTTYTCAACCYAAAACAATTAACTTTATWGTAGACAAACTTTTGTCCACCTCRCTTTGCTCTGACCATGTGGCTAGGSACATTTAAGAGCAAGTAGAATTCAGGAGTAAAGAGGCCTTGCAAAGGAGTTTTTATTACTATCTTTCATCATTTTATTTCTGCACATTTATAACACAGGTTTTGATGCCCTAAAATTCACACAGTGTGAAAAAGCAAACAAAATCCAGAAGGTTCTTTTGTGGATTTCCCAAAGGTTTCTAGGGCATGAGCTTTTTCTACAAGTGGTCCCTCATTTCTCCACAATAGAGCAGTTATTGGCAGGTGCTGCAGGCAGGATGCTCTCAAACATTGCTTTGGTTAACTTGCTGCCAACACACACAAACCCTTGGACAGAAGTTTGGAGCAAGAGCAGATGCCCCAGGGCATAGTTCTTCAGTTTTAACATCAGTCTAGTTATAATTACTTTAGTTTCTTTTTTCTATTGCATCTATGACAAAATTGAGAGGGAGAAGAATGACACTGGGAGTCAACCCAGGCAGCCATGGCTCAGGAGTAAAATGGTCCAAAGGCAATCCATAATTTTTGAATGCTTTCCCAGGCAATGGAATGATTAGAAAAAAGTACTCTGACCAGTAAGAGAATCAGCTTTGTTAATAGTTTTCAGCGAAACAGCAGAATATGATTATATTATTTTCCAGCTAAGAAAGTAGTGATTATGCCTGAAAAGAGGTATTGCCAGAGATGCAAATAGCTCTCTGAAGTTCATCTCAAAAACATTAAAACTGCTTGAAACTCTTATTTATACACACAGCTGTGATGCAATTACAATGGTTATGCAAAATACTGTAAAAAAATTAGAGTTATAGCAAAAAACATCTACTGGAGTAAATACTCCATCTGTGCAGGATTTCTAAGCTGTCACATGAAAAAGACTTTCCCAGACCTCCACCATTGATCAGAAGTGAGAGCTAATTTCTGAGAAAGCAGAGGTTTTGAAAGGTGGCATGGTAACTGATTTTTTCCTTTAAAGAAAAATATGCGTGGACCACCTCTGTGGTATTGATTTAACATTTTTCATTAATGATTAGTCTTTTCTTTATGTTCCTTTCTTCCATTTTTGTCAATTTGCATTTGAGTACACAGAGGTTTTCATTTTATGTCTCTAATTGAGAGTATTGATCAGCACACCTGTGACAGTGACTTAGCCCTCTTACCTTTTAAAAACTTTACACTACAACAGTTCAAGTGTGTTGCCTTTTTCTATATCAGTTAAATGAATATCTGATAAAAATTTGTCTAAATCTTTGGTCAATTGAGATATCTTTCTTTTCCTTCTTTTGTTTGTTTGTTGTGTAGAATCATAGTATTTCCTCAGCAGGAAGGCATCCACAAGTACCAGCAAGTCCAACTCCTGATCCTGCGCAGGAAAGCCCCTCACACCATGTTTCTGAGATCATTGTCCAAGTACTTCCTGAATTCCAACAGGCTTGATGCTGTGACCACCTTCCTGAGAAGTCTGTTCCAGTGCCCAGCCTCTGGGTGAAGAACCTTTTCCTAGCATTCAGTCTAAATCATCCCTTACACAGCTTCATGCTATTTCCTTGGGCTGTATCACTGGTCATCACAGAGAAGAGATCAGAGCCGCCCCTCCTCTTCCCCTCACACGGAAGATGTGGGCTGTGTTTCAACTTTAATCATATCATGACCACAGCAGAACTGTTGAGGGATGGGAGAAGCAGAAAAAAAACAAAGGTGTGAAAAAAACTTACACAATCTGCCAGATCAGGGAAATTTCAACCAACTTTATTTCTGCTTAAAGATCTTTAGCAGAACTGAAAAGGTATGACAGAACTCTCATGATCYTTGTGAATAAGAAGTATTTTCAATACCAGCTAACTCGTCTCATTACCAAGTAAAGCTAGAACAAGAGGAGATGATAAAGCAAGAAGAGAAAACCTTGGAATGAGATCTGAAAGGGAAGAGATTTAGWTAGGGAGCAAGGAAGGGGACTCCAGAATAGAGCTTTTATTTCAGTGCACAAGAACCAGCTTTTTCTTGAAAGAGAAAGTATTCCAGTAGATCAATCAGATTACCTGCCAGATAGGTCAAGTAACTTAATCAAGTGATACTCAATCTCTGTTCCCACAGACCAAAAGCAGGTGACTGAGGCCACCCTACTCTGCAACTGGTCCCAGTGACACAGTTCAAAGGGCAGCAAGAATAATCTGTTTTGTGTGCTTTTTCCTCCTCTTGGTGTGAGACCTTCAGTGCTTTTGCACATTAGACTTCAAGCATTCACTGTTTCAGCTGAGTTCAGAGGGGATCAGTGTCCTGAACCTGTGTAATCACCACAATACAAAGCAGCATGAATCAAGCTGCCTACAATTATGGAGTGTTTGTAACCTAAATTTCCTCTTGCATCCCACCTGATGCCTCAGAAACAGCAAGACGTTCCCTTTGGAATGGTACTGCAAAGAAGTTAGTTTKAAATGAGTCATTGTGATCACAGGAAACTCTAACAAAAAGGAAATTTAACTCAGTTTTCAAACGGTACAAGGGGCTTTCAGAAAGCAGTTTAGAGTCATACTTGAATGTAGGCTAGTTTGAAAAAAGATTCTGTTCAATGAACAAAAACTAGAAATGCACAGCAAAAAGACCCCATCATCAGTGCACTAAATTCTATTATAAGCAACAGAAGCAAGTTTATCACTAATTGTTGTCTGCACTGGTATTGCAAAATCTTGTGAATCTTAAACTTTTGTAAGTCAAATAATTTCCAAATGTTTTTTTTTTGTATTATTTTTAGATAATATATCACTTTATAAATACTAACACAAGYAGAAATTATTTCATATATTTGAAAGAATATTTTAGTGTTCTTTTTCCACCCTGGTATAACATAAAATAGCATGTCTGAATACATTTTTACAGTGCRCTGTGGTATAATTTTCATTCAGAAKGGATGGTACATACAAAGTAAATGTTTAATCTCTCCTGGGCGAGAGGTCACTTTCATGGGAAATTCATTTCATAACAATTTCGTATCTGTGATACTTAAAAACAGCCTTCCAGGATCACACAATGAAATAGAAATCTTCTTGGGAAATGATACTACATTTCCCCTTACGATTTAGGTCAGCTATGTTTTTTTGTAGAACTTCCATCAGGATGTAAAGGTGTCCTTAGTGAATTGAAAAGGGCATAATAATAAAACTATCTGAACTGGGAAATGTGTGCAATAGGAAATAATTTCTGTAGGACACAATGGAACATAACTTGAAGGTTAGAAATGGAAGAATTATAATAACTTTCAAGAAAGGAAAAAGGTACCAGATGCATATCACAAATTATTGTGTTATAATGAGAGAAAAGCTAGAGAAAGGAGAAAAAGGAAAAAGACATTTGAAATGTGAGAGAAACATTTCTGCAAATAACCTTCTTGTGCCCTCTGAAAAAAWTTCAGACCAATCTTCTTTTTCTGCTGCTTCATGAGAAAGCAGTGAGGCCCTACAAGAAATACACAGCACTATTTTGGAATGCAGGATCAAAAGACTACTTATAGTTCACAAAGATTTCAATTTGGAAATCTCAGATTTACTGGTTTTCAATTCCTCTTATAATAAATGGGCAGATAATGAACTTCATACAGAAGCACCAACTTGGAGAACCATGAAAATAACACTTTGCAAAAAGCTTTGAGCACCTTATGCACKCCTGTTCAACTTGATCTTGTCTCTATTCCCTCATCCAGATACTTGATAAAGRTATTAAAAGGAATTGCACCCCAACAGTGAGCCCAGCAATTTGTAATTTGCTGTAAACTGGATTTCACTCCTTTTACCACCACTCTCAGGGCTCACCCATCCATACAGTATTTTATGTGAAGAGTACTCCAGTGAAGAGTCCAAGCCATAAGCAGCCATCTTCTCCAGGAGAATGGAAGGGGCAGCAGTGTCCAGGTAAGCAAAACCCACAGTCTTTCCATCACAGAATCACTGGGCATGGGGAAGACCTCTAAGATTGAGTCCAACCCTCAACCTAACATGTCCAGGTCCACCACTGAGCCACTTATCCAAACACCACATCTACAAGATTTTTGAACACTTCCAGGGATTGTGATTCCATCACTTCCCTGGGCCACTTGCTCCAATTCCTGATCACCCTTGGCATCCACAGTAAGCTGGTCAAAGACATTAATTGACCAGGCTGATCMGTTCCACACTTTTACACTAACACAACACTGTTTTTCCGACGTGGGGTTTTTGTGGTGTAATCCATAAAATCAATAGAATTGTTCCAATTTGCGTAGTCCAAAACCACCTGGTCCATGGCAGCTATATGACTGAAGAAAGATATTCAATTTGATAAAATATTGATCTCTTTAGCTAAAYTAATTTTGTAGACCTGATGATTCTGATTTTTAAAATTACTTTCTGTGAATGTGTTTAATGGATTACTATATTCCAAGTTAACTTTTTAAAATAAAGGATATTTCATCAAAATACTTCTAATCCACAGCTAATTCACATAGAAGGACCTTAACACAGTACCATTAAAAATGTAATATGAGGAAATCAAGATGCACATGTAGGGGATTGGCCCCAAAATAGATTTTGTAGTGTACCTGATGCAGCTTGAAGAACTGCCAGGTTTAGTAAAACCCAAGAAATGAGTGAGGTGGCCTTCTGAGCTGAAAAATAATGTCTTGCATAATAATGGAATCTTTTACATTACTGTAAGCTGGTAGTAAAAGTATTTTTCTTATCTTCTACCTTTCCTTTTCTTTAATGACCCCATGACAGCTATGCCAAAGAAAATGTTACAGATAAAACTCCTGCAAATTAAATACATGCTTTTCAAGAAGTACTTTTTACTTGTTTTCATGTAGAAAATACTCATATATAGAGATAAAGCTCTTTTTTTTTAGTCCTGATTTGTAAAGTAAAGTTCTAAAGGGGCCCTGGCAATATTAATTAGGAAACAGAAAAAAAGAATGATTACCCCTGATGATTAAGTTCTTTATTTAAACAGTTACTGCAAACACCAAGAATAATTTCCCTTTTCAGTATTTCAGATCAGCAGGGTTCACTGCATGCTGAGTTTGAAGCCTCAGTAAGTAAGCAAAATGAATGAATTAGAACTGTTAAATAAGCTTTCAAGCTGTATAAGGTAGAAACACACAAAATAAATTCTTTGTAATTAYTTCCAGTCTCAAAACCATAGCATTTATTAAAAACTTTAAGATATATCCCTACATTAAAAAGAATTCACCTTCTGATGAAAAAGAATTTTAAAAAATAATCAACTTTCCCAGAGGTGGTTGATCTGAAAGCTGTCTTTCCTTGTCTTTCACAGCCCAGATGGAGAGGACAATTGCAGCTGTTGAGACTGGAGCGCAAATTTTGCCATGTTTGCCACCGTTTTCTACTTCAGTCAACTTTTTGCTCTTAACTGCTTTTGGCAGAAGTGGAYATAAATAATTCAGCTTCCTCCCCTCAGTAACCAGAGTATAACAGGGAAAGATGTGGAGTATTCCTTTCAAAAGCCCAYAGTGAGTAGAAGTTGCTTATACGGTATGTATTCCTTATGCTAAAGGAGAATGGCCAGCCAAGGAGGAAATATAAGAGAGAGATAAGAGTACAGAAAACATCTAATTCTTCTTTCTTGACACCAAATTAACCTACAGTAAAACTTCACAGCACTTTTCCCTACTGATTTTGACCTATGAGCTGTCACCTTTGCTACTGGGAGCAATTTTTCCTTACAGTATGGAAAAATTAGTGCAGGTAATGCCCACTCCAGTCTTATCTCTGGARAGATGAAAAACAACATCATTCCCCCAGTTCCTTGGAAAAAATAAAGGTGTGGATTTGTTCGCAGATCCCTCTCTTTCAACTTTGTCTTGAGTGGTAACTGTCAGTTATCAGCCCTGAGTTGTACAAAATAGTTATGGAATTCGTTTTGTCTCTACCTCAACAGTAGTGTTCGCCAGAGGATCCATCACTCTACAGGTGACTGCTGGCTTCATGGGATCTTAGCTGGAGCTGGACTCCATGACATTCCCTCACAAAGGGTCCAACATCTTCAACTTACCATCTGAAATATTTGGTGGCACTTCTGCTCAGTGAATATCAAATCAACCAAATGCCAGAATTTTGTCTAATACAGAACCTCTTGCACAGAATAATATCAAATCTACTATTGCAATTAATGCATTTATTTGTTTAAATTAAGCATCAACATATTCTGCTTTTAAAGCTATCTTAAATACCCTCATTAGTACCAGAGCCTGTACTAAGCTGCATACTGCTAATGATTACATTTAGGAACAACCTAAGATGCTAGAATATCTACTCAAGGTGCTTTATTGCTATCTAGAGTATATACTGCACCCTAAAATCCAGAATTCATAACCCAGATACAGACAGGCACACAAAGAGCTAAATAGTCGCACTATTGTGACACTAATGATTYTGTGTGTTCTCAACAATTTAGAGAACCCTGTAAGCTATGTCTCAGTTACAGATGAGTTACATAACACTGTACGCACTTGGAGGCCCCAAGACATTGCTCAAACCACAAAAAAAAGTGCCTTCTGTGATAGTAGACTCCATCAAATATGAAATATCAGAGAAGCTTCCTGTATGTTCTACTCCCTCATGGGCAGGAAAAAAAAAAGCACATTCAGTATTCTTTTGTAGCACTTCAGTGAAGAAAAGGAAGCCAGAATACAATGGCTGTCATCTTTCTAAATGTTATGTTTTTGGGAACATCCTRCAGGGCACCTCTATAAAACCATGTGTTTTCATTTACTGTAAATTTCATTGCTTACAAACATCAAAATAATGGATAGCATGACCAAATATTTTTCTTCATAACATATTCCAGTTTGCAATCACGGGCAAAATAATTTGTGTTGTCATTTRGACTCAAAGGTCATTACAAAGCTACATTTTGCATGTGGTTGTTTAGTTCTTTACGGAAAAAGACTAATGAAGTTGTYTTAGATCTCAATTTACAGTGATCCCTGCACTAGTTTTAGAATTGCCCTTTAGAACAATATGTTGCTATTTTTAATCACTATATTAGCTTTTGCTTACAGTTCTTCAGTCAATTTTCACTTCAGTGAATCCGAATGGAAAGAAAAAATAAGATATATTCGAATAGAAACTCTATCTTAAAAAAAAAAAAAAAATCAACAAACTAAATACCAAAACTCCCACATTAGCTTTATCCATTTTACAGTGGAAGCAGATATAGAATAAAGAGCTTGAGAGAGCAGAAGACGATTTCAGTAGTGAGAACTCTGATACATTAACATTGGTAGAAGCCTACCAGCTGCTGTCACTACTCTTCCTCAACAGGACAGGAGGAGACACTAAGAAGGAAAACTCTTGAACTGAGATAAAGACTAGGGGGCCCCCTACCAAATATTATCACTGGCAAAGCAGATTTTACTTTGGAAAAACTTGGGTTTCTTTCAGTTAAAGTTGGTTTTAGAAACAAACACAAAATCTAAAACACCTTCCCTTCTTCCAAGGCTCAGCTTCACTGCTTCTTTCCCGATTCTTCTAACTCCTCCCCCACTCTATATTTAGCTTAATTTACATTTAAGCCACTAATAATGGACAACACAAAATAAATCAATTTCTACAAGAATACAACGCCAACTTGAATCCTGGACCAGTCCAGTATCTTACTTCCAGTAAAATTTAATAATTGCAAATATCCACTTAAGATAGTATTCTGGAAGTAGCAGATAGARGGCAAAAAGGACAATAGTCACTTGATTATTCTCATTTCTGCTTTGACATTAGATTAACACAGTATTAATATCAGAGCCTCTTGAGCCCTTGCTAAAGTAAGTTAGCTTAAGTCAAACACTCCACCTTTTTTCTCCAAGACAGGCAATGCCATTTCCATTTCTAGTATTTTCGCAGCTCTTACTACTGTTAGTTTCTAAATTGAAACAGAATATATTCAGATCTATGAAGATTTACAGTTTAATGGTTTAAAACCATTCTAAAAGTAACATAAGTAACAGAAATAAGGAACTCTGGAAATGGAGCAAATTCTTTCAAATAGGTTGGCATTACCATAAAAGCCAAGCAAATGTTTTGAGCATTCTGGCAGTGTATTTCTTCTTTCTGACATTACCTACATCAAGACAGTTATATAAGTTACTTTATCTCTGAAGCCTGCTTCTSGTTTCTTTTACTGAAAAAAAAGTATTCCCATCAATACAACCATGGTCCCAGTCAAACATTTACATAGCAGGTTACTAAATTTCTGTCTTGATTTTGGCTGGAGACTTAATTTTCTTCCTTACAGCTGGTATAGTGCTGTGTTTTGGATTTTGGATGAGAAGAATGTTGATAACAAACTGATGTTTTAGTTTGTGAGCAGTATCTACATGAAGTCAAGGACTTTTCAGTTTCTCATATTGCACAGCCAGCACGTAGGTTGGGGGTGAACAAGAAACTGAAAGGGGACACAGCGAGGACAGCTGACCCCAAAAGACCAAAGGAATATTCTAGACCATATGTCATTGGTCTATGCTCAAAAATAAAACTGGAGGGCGGGGGGTGAGATGGCAGTGCAACACAGCACACTGGACTGGGTGGTATGCAACTGCATTATGCACCACTTAGCCTGTATATTCCCTTAGCACTTTTATGAGTTTTCCTTCCTTTTCTGTCCTGTTAAACTCTCTTTACCTCGACCCATTGATTTAAACTTTTTTTCAGATTCTTTCACCACTGAGGGGGATGTAGGCAAATTGCTGTGTGGTGTTCAGCTACCTGCTGGAATAAACCATTGCAATCACTCAGAATGTATTTTCAAGTACCAAATTCAATTTAGGAACATCAAAGGTGATACATATTTTGGCAAAATCTTTATCCTTATGTTCTTGAGAATGTCAGTGTCAGAACAAAGCATACTCTAATATACTCGATAATGTGCCTCATACAACTTTCCATTGTCCTGTCCTGTCTGTCCTTCTCTGCCAGYAACTTCTTTATGGAGGAGCATTCCATGATGCAGTCCAAGAAAGCCATGCCATTTTTCTCAGTTCTGTTACAAATTAMTACCTTGCTAACATCCTGTAGTATTGATAGCATAAATGAAGGATGTAAAAATTACTGGAAAACACTGAAGAACTCTAACTTGAGGCTTACAGAACAAAGATGTGTTTCTTGTTGTTTAAAGGTTTACACAAGAARTGCCATCAGAAGTACTGATTTACCCCAATGTTGCAGAACCAATCTTAACCTCTTCAGGAAGTCTCAATTTAGATGTGTACCTTAGATTTATCAGTTTGTCACAAGATTTATCAGTTTGTCACTATGATGAATGACATAATGCAAATGCATTAACAGTYATTGTGGAAGCTTAAATTTAAATATGGGAAACAATACAAATCTGGTTTCATGTACTCTTTCAGTAGAAGAGCAATTAACAGCATTGCCAAAAATTTCTTTCTGAAGAACACAGACTGAGAAAATGAGAAACATGGTCCCCTGTTCTCCAAGGAAAACAAAATCTGAGGCTCCAGTGGTGTTGGAAAATGTTAAGTGCACTAACTTTAACATTATATTCCTTGTTCCTTGTAAGGCTAATTAAGGGGAGTTGGAAACAGTTTTCTGTTCATACATATATATATATATATATATATGAGATCACATATAGAACAATTCAATCAAATAAAATTTTCTTTATAATAATTTATGTTTTGTTGGGTTTTTTTTTCCACTTTAAATACTGGCTATTTATTTTCTACTGCTCACGAATATAAAATAATCAGCTGTGAGCAACATTTTATTACAAGTCATGCAGTATTGTTGATAAAAGGTATGTTTCATTATGCTAAAAAAAAAAAAAAAAAAGTTTAGCTTAATTCGAGCTTCATTTTTTTGTAAGCAAGAATTACTAAACCAGACTCATCCTTGACAATCACAGTTTTTAACAATCATTCACATAATTTACTCAGATGATTGAAGGGATGTGTAATATGAAATGCAGTTTATATCTTATTGCTTGTATAGCTGCCACACCTCTAYTTCAATACTCTGCAAGGCTAGTGCAGTTGCTAAGATGCATGGCAAGTATTTGACATTAAGAATAGCCCTTTGTAAAACTTTCAATAAATGCCTGTAGGTATTGCACACTGAGGACAACGGGATCTGGAATATACTAATCCAATGCTGTGAATAGACATTTCTAACACAACACATCTATTGACTATTAATATTTGTGTTGGTACTTTGGGTATTGACTATTTTATTTTACCTCAACTTATGCTGCATTCCTTTAAGAAGGGAGATGATTTCCCACAGAGCCCTCAGAAAGAACAGAGGGCTGTTTCTGGGGAACTTAGCAATACAAACACAGGGATATTTAGATGCCAGTATTTGTTAYTGCACAGGCTGAAGAGATAGAAACACACAGAAAATGCACAACTTTGTGTCAGAGGCAAGTGATTTTTACATTGTTAACCATGCCAGAATCCCAGTTTTTCGGATCCTGAATTAAAAACCACCTCCACTTTTAATAAGATGAGACAGTTTCAAAACACAAGAAAAATTACACTGACCTTCAGACAGCTGTTTCATTTTTTTCTATTTCTTCCAAAATATAAAAAAAAAAATCCAAAACAAACAAAAGCATTGCATTCATATCCTTTTATTGCAACCTAGGTGGAATAAGTGTCACCCAAAATGACAGGGAAATTTGGAAAGGAGGTCAACTTCTGAGCAAGCCCAACCCTGTATTTGGGAGTAATAACAATCTCTCCAGGTTGGTTTAGCCTTTAGAGATCTGTGGCTGAAAACACTTGCCAGTTAACAAGTTGTCCAAGTGAGTTAATTTTAGAATATAGAGACCTGATTTCATAAAACTTCCATTATAAATATGATTAGCATGTGTGGAAAGAGGTGTTACCTTGAAAAATGCAATCAGGCTCCTTCTTTTAGGTGATTATATTGGTCATAGGACCAACCACTGGTGAATCATATTTTGAATTGCAGCAGCTCACTTCACCATGCTTTGTACTTGTGAGCTCCACACAGTAGGAGAACATGTGGAAATTCCACATGGACACAGGGATGGACAGCTCAAGGACAATGTTTAAATTCAGAAGTAGCTGAAGGAAGAAACACTTGACCTGACCTTTTGTTACCCTGCATATGTTCTTTACAAAGTATTCTTATTCATTCAGCTGATATTAAGAAGCATTTTCTACTGAACCTGCATGGAACAATGGTGACTGAGTGAATGATTATGCAAATCACACATCAGTATTCCCAAAAGGTATTACACAGCATAAATCCCAGGCTCCTTACTGTTAAGAAAGAACTACTGAGAAAATGAATCAGCCAAGTATCAACTGTTTCAAACATTGCCAGTATTCTACATTTGAAGTACAATTAAAMTGCCTTGAACTTGCATTAAAAAAGTATTTTCAAAATACTTATATGGTTATTTACAACATTGATAGTTCTTTACTTAGCATATACTGTGCTTGTGTATTAAAACCCTGTTCTAACAGAGCTATGCAGATAACGAAAATGGCAATACACTGCTGGACTAGAAGCAGATATAATACTTTAATCCTTCACTATGACACTGGAGGAGTGAGAAAAACCCTTGGTTTTGTTTTGGTGAGGGCTTGGTTGTCAGAGTAGGATAGCAAAACCCACACTCCCTGCCCCCAAGCACTTGAAATTCTGAAAATAGAGTCTAAGGTCAGAATACGAATGAAGCAGAAGATGTTGATTTTTTTTTTTTCTCTCTTGGSAGCAGGATGGCAATCACATTGTAGCTTTTCTGCTGCACCATGGCTTTCAGCTGCGCCTGTTTGCTATCCATGCTGGGTGCATTGGTTTAGGTGCTTCAACTGGGCTGCTCATTTTGCCCCCAACACTGGCAGGCTGCCCTCAGTCTCATCTAGAGTGAGCCTGGTCTTATACCCTTCAAAACTAATTTACAGCCCTCTCAGTCAACCCTGCCAACTCATGGACTGGAATTCTTTTCCCTGTTTTAGGCAGGTAGACCCCATCTGTCTCCAACAGGCCCGGTGAGCAAGAAAGAAACAAGGACGAACAAAAGCATGTGAACACCTAAAAAGTTTCAGAACAAGTTACTGTGCTTATGATTGATACGGAAAATGAGAGACAATTTTCTCAACAATTGTTCTAATGAGGAAGTGATGAATACTTCAGTCATTTTTTTATGGTTATCTAAACTCAAAGAAACTGTCCCTACATAAGTATCATTTTAACCAGCAGAGGCTGTTTCTTTAAAGATGTGTATACAAGGAGTTTGTAGCTAACAAGATTGTATAAAATGTTTAAATGCAGAATGTTCAAGAGAAATCAGAGTCATTAACACCCTAGCATACTTTAATATTTAAACATAATATAATTTTTCTCTAAATAAAAAGTATCTTTAGAAAAGTTTTATATGGCTACTAAAAAGCTCTGTAAAGTAGAAATATCACTTTGATTATTCTAATAGCATTATAGCTATCTAATTAAGTTTGAAATTAACCTAACWGATTTTGTGGCAAAGAAATCTTTTTCTTTGTGTTTATTCTTTTGTTTTTTCTTGTATGTTGATCTTATTTGAATAGTTTTCTTAGATTAGCTAAGATATTACTGCATGAGTATTCATTAATCTCTAATTAGCATTTTCTAATCCTTACATTTTGATTTAAACATGCATGAAGTCTAATCTCTGTAATTGCAATTAGAATCTCTTATTTAATAAATTTTGAACTAATGAGTGTGTTGTTCTAAAATTGTTTATCAWCATCTATTTCATAGAAAAAATAGATTATATAAAGTGTATGGCAACACACTCTTGGCAGACCTTTTTTAGCAGCAAGGTGGTCTTGGTGGATTTTGGGGTTTCTAACAATATTTTTTTTTCTTCTAATTTGGTAGAAAACCAACGTTAACCCCAGTTTATTTAAATATCTCAGTATTATAAAGACTAATAGATGTTTATCTGCTGCAGAGGAAATTCTGCCATGAATTTGTGCCTGTGACAGTTCTGTTTATAAAAAAGAACCAAAGATTCTTATTCCCTTCTCTCAACTAAAATKAATAACTTTTAAGACAATGAGGAGTTTGCACACTGGTGTAAATCTCGCTGTACAGATAGGCAGAGTTCTGCTCACTTCCTGTTATTAATTTAATGGAAGTCTGGCCAAATAATAGCAAACATCTCTAAAAAAAGTCCTTTTAAATAAGAAAATCACCAGAGACAAAGCCATTGCAAACATGTATTTAATATCCTGCTAAGACAAGACAGAAGTGTTGAATTTAGAGACAGTTAAGTCTGAGCCAGATCTGATATCCACATTTCCCAAAGACAGGTCAGATCAGTCTTTTGTTTTCCTCCACATCATGGTTGCTATTTACAGTTTAGACTTAAGCTAAGCACTGATAAAAACTGAAGTTAACTTTTGCCAAGCTATTGGCCATGAAAACCCAGGACAGAGAAATAAGTTTAAGGTTCGTGGGGACTCTGGTGCGCACCTTGCCTTTTGATCAGCAGAAGGATACAAAAAGGAGGCCATGCCTGCAGCTGGAACAGCTGTGCCARCAGGGCTTCACCATTTGGATAATTGTCTCTTGGAAGAGTTCAGCGTCTCAGCTGGGTGTTTGTGGAGCATGTTGATGGTAATAAGGGTAGGAGGTTCATTCAGCTGTCAGATTGAGCACTTGAGAAGCTCTGTGGTTAAGTATTGGCATTGTCAGCAACTGGTCACAGGTTGAGTGTTTGCACAACCTCAGGACTGAGCTCTGTCACAATTGTGACATTTGATTTTTCCTTGACCTGCCAGTAGTATTTTTTCACCTGGTTTAGCTGTGACTTTTTTTTTAATCAATCAGGTGTCAACTGCTGATTTTTTTTTTAAATTTTTTTTTTCTTTACATTGTACAATCACAGCTTTGTATACAAACTAGTCACAAACGTCTATTCTTTACAAATACATCATTCTGCACAACAATGTGCATAGACAACAAAGACCTGAGAGGAAAGCAGAGGTCTTGATAAGGATGTAGGTATACCTCTTGGATGGTGAGGAATGAGATGCATCCTTGGTTCTGGAAACTCCACAGCTGTAAACAGTTCAGTTAAGAAGATGCAGACTGGGTCTGGGCAAAACTGAGATCTCTCCTGCTGGATATCACAGTCCAGAAGAGGAAAATGTCACTAAGACTCCAATGACAATTCCTGTGAGACATCACCACAGTTTAGAAGACAGATTAACTTCAGACTAACCTATATTCAATCTTTAGGCTAATCTGTATGCATTCAAGTGGAAACAAAATGTCTCAGCATGTCTAAATCAGCCTGCCTGTCTAGCAATTTTTGGTCTAGAAAAAGGAGTATTCTTTTTCTTTTCCAAAGAATCAAATGATTTTCCCCTCCTCCAGAAGGCTTGAGGAGTGATTGGTAAGCAGAAATCWGCTCTGAATGCAAGCATTAAAAAATATAATGAAAATAACTATATCATAATCCAGTACTTTCATTAGTCTGCAACGTGGGTGTTTTTTTTTATAATGATAACCAGTATTTGAATGTAATGTGGGAGAGATCAATTTTGAAAGGAGAAAGTGCTAAGGAAGGAATGCACAAAGGCTCAGGACCTCAAAACAATGTTTTAAATCTTTCTTATGGTAACACTATACCATACCATACCATACCATACCATACCATACCATACCATACCATACCATACCATACCATACCATACCATACCATACTATTCAAAGAATGTACTACAGTCATTTCTAAAGCAATAATCTGATAATCCTACCTCCAAAAATGTAATGTAAAGTTCTGCATGCAGTCTCATCCTCTCAAGCCTATCTTATCAAGCATGTCCTTTTTCATGTAGAATATGCAAACTGTGTTCGGACATCACACTTTCTGGGCTTCCCATATGTCTTTAAAGGCTCACCATTAGTCCTTGCACTGCCTCTCCTGATTTCCTTGCAGCCYTTATTCTGCTTCTGGCTCAAGAGCAGCAAGTTGTGATTGTGTCCGAGCAGCCCCATACACCGCTCGGGAATTTGGAGACTAACACAGCTCAGAACAAACCCTCCTGTAAATGGGTGCCTTCATTTCTTTTTGCTGTTAAACACTTTGTGACCCTTAAGCTTGTATGAAACAACCAAAGAATATCAAGGGGCATACTGTTGATGAGCACAGTTAAGCTCCAACCTACGCAGGAAGGAATTTGGAGTGAATTTTTCCAGGGTTTGATTTTGTTTTGTTTTGGGGTTTTGGTTTTTTTTTTTGTACTTTTTCATGATAATGTTTGAATTAGGCAGTTTTGAAAGTSTTCAGAAGATCAATTCTTAAGAGAAGAACAACTGAAGGGAAAAGTTAGGGAGTTTAAATAACATTTTATGGTGAAAAACAGTTCTTTTATCGTTCAATGTTTTCTATAATAAAAAACTGACAACTAGAAGTATCTTAATTTAAAATGTTTCCATTAATATTTCAGCTAAGCTTCACAGCAAGACATACCTCTTCATAAGTACATGAAGAGGTTGTTAAAAATGCTTGCAATGTAATGGTTTGCTGATAACAGTAAAATGTGCAGCTGAGCGCAACAGGATTGATTCAAGTACAAGGAATGTTGCTAAAGGTGTGTGAAAGTCAAACTAGTCAAAAACATGGAAATTAATACTTCAATCARCCTAATATAAAGTTCATCCAAAATCTTGTTAGAAATTTGCGAACACATCCTCCCTCCATCTGCAGTGAATTTGCAGAATTTAGCTGACAAAAGCCCTTTATTCTCTGTGTGAGGCCTGCATATTTTGGAGGATTTCAGGCAATTCTTCCAAAACTTTGAAAATCCAGTAACAACCTACATATCTACTGTACTGAAATCATACAAACACTCTCTGAAGTGTTGGAGAATCTCAAACTGAGCATCCTCACAGCACTGAGAATCCTCAGAGCATTTTCCAAAATTTGGTGCAAAGATCAAGCATGCAAGACTTAGATGTATCTGGTTAAAACTGCTTATATGAAACATTTTATCAAAACCTCTTATATTTTCTTTTTTCTTATCCTTGGCTGTATGGGAGGGGGGTTTCCTTGAATCGGGGAAGCTGAAGAATGTATTTTTAATAGAAAATGATACTGCTGTCTTTGAAAGATACAATGTTARCATAGAGAAATCATCACAACTGCTCTCAAGATTCAATTCTCTTACCCAGTTCCAACACCGCCCTCACAAAARCATCTTGGTGTCCCAGACACATTTACTCATTGTGCATGTTTACTACATGGTTCACACAAAGATTATCATTATAATCTTTGCTTAAATATAGGAAAAAGAAGCACAGATGACAAGAACAAGATCAACAAAAGGACTAGCATGTTGCTAGATTGGACATTATTTTACATTTTCTTGGAAATGGGTTTTGTTTTTTTTAATTCCCCTTTTTGGTAAAGCATTGTTGTGGTTAGAACCATCAGATATGGGAGGTCTGGCAGGTGCCGAAGCGACTCCAGTACTCCCTCAATGTGTTATGTAAAGGAGTAAGCACTTTTAGACAGGTTTATTATGTATTTCAGAACTTAGGAAACAACCCTCTCACCTCTGTGGCCAACCAAGTAAGTCTTATGAAGCTGAATTTTGCATTTCTATATTTATGTGCAATA
>NW_026623388.1:88213-96445 GCF_030028575.1 Malurus melanocephalus | reverse complement strand
AAAAAAATTAAATAAATAAATAAAAAGAAAACAAAAAAATAAAGCCAGGATGGCAGCAGAAGCACCCTCTCTCCACTCCAACCTTTCTTAACTTCCCACCATAAGGAAAACAGTGAAAAGTGTTCATAGTCCCTAAAAGAATGTAAAGTTGAGCACTGGATATTTAAAGACTAGCAAAGAGCAGACACCCATCATCCATGGAAGTTGGCAAGATGTAGGACAAATAAAGTGCGGCTCCATTTATGACCCACAAGTTCTGACAAGAGAGAAAGAAAGGAATCACTCCAACATCATCTCTTCCAGCTCAGGACACATCAACATTTCTACTTAAATCATAGACTATAAGTCATTGTGGGAAGACAACTAGGGCTGAAATCAGAGAAAAGTGGGAAGTTATATTCACATTCCYGCAGAAGTTATAAAAAAGTACAGAGATTACAGGATGAAAGCCCCATGAAAGTGCTTAATTTTTCAATTTACTTGTCTCAACATTTTGCTACCACATACTCAGCAAACATGAGTAATTCTGAAATATAAAGTGTCCTCTCACACTTTCAAATCACCTTTCCCCAAGGCAGTGATGGATGCCACAGAACTGTGTCAGTGTGAATTCAGCTGCAACAAGTAGGTGATTATACCTTCATTCCACTTGACTTTTGGGCCAAATAACCAGGTGAAAAGCAGCTTAAGAATTTAAGTCCCTTCCAAAAACCRGTTCATATTGCTGATTTACCATCTGAGCAATACTTATAATACACAGGACAAAAATAGCAAGTACTGACATGGATTCACACATGAGCTGTTTAGGAAAACATTTGGTGTTCAAGTTGACTGCATATATTCCAGGAGAGAGCAGTTGCTTTGCAGTACCTCAGCGCAAAGCACGCCTGGAAACTGAAATAGGATGAAAAGTGTGTGTCAGCCTCAACAGACAGGGCTAACAAAAAACATAGCTATTATTAGAAACAAAGCCAGGAATGCTGCAGAGCTTTGTGAASAGTGGAACATCATCAGCTCCTGCTATTTGTCATAATGTGGCCCAACACAGCATACGATCAATAACAGTAGGCACTGAATCTCCGGAGAAAGATTTCAGTGCAAAACAGTGATTTCTTTATGAAGGTAMCCAACCACATGAAGAGCTTTTTTATTGTTAAAGCTAAAAACCCCTTCACCATGGATAGCAGATRAAAASTACAACTTTGTGCTTKAAGTTCTACTTTATTTGTCAAAAACATTGAAAGTTTACTCTTAACTACATGAACAATATAGGAGTACTTCAATGACCAGGGATTTTTAAGTCAGCAAATAAAGATTAGAGGAATTTTAGGAGAGATTGCTTTTCTACAGCAGCTTTTACAGTGCAGTCAAAGAGTACAAATCACAAGGTTCCACCTGATTATTTGAGACGTAGGTTTAGAAGCTGCAGATAAGAGCAGATATTAAAAAAAAAATGAGAGAAGATTTTCGGATACATGTACCATGAAGAACCTTTGACACTGAGAAAGGCAAACATCAAAACTAAAGMTGGTTATTTTGGTCTTGAATCTTATGAACCAATGCTGCTGATGTTTTTGAGTATAGTCCTGCACCTTTCAATTTTATAGCTTACCATCTATAAAACTGAAAGGAAGTAAAAGATTAAGTTTATACTCTGGCCTGTTCACTAACAATCGAAAGCCTGGCTTAATTTCTCAGTTACAGAACACTGCTTTACTGATTGTTTTAACTATAATACTAGGCAGTTGCTGATATGTTAATGCTCTGATATGTAAAACCTTGCTGATTCTAGTTAATGCACCAAGGCATACATCCCATCTTTATGATTTGCATCCAAATCTTCGACTTTTTTTTTCGTCAAATTCTACCTCACTTTAGCTACTGTTATACAAGAATTAATTGCTAATTTTATGATGATTTATTTACAACAAACAAAGTGATTGACAAATCACACAAATCCTCAATATATTAATTTTTGCAAGAGCTTCAACATGCAATGTGCCCTTGAATGCATTCTTGCRATGTGGAACTTGTGAACTGATAATATAACAAAAGGATGTTTGGAAGGAATGAACTCAGAGTTTTTTAAGCTTTGAAAAATGAGGCTCAAGTAGTGACTTTTGGAAAAACTGTCGTGTTTGATGCATTGAAGATAGATATTCTAGAACTTGGATTCATCTAGAGTTAAATAAAAATTGGTGAAATTAAGTTGCTGAAGAAAAGAGAAAATAATCTTGCAGAAACTAAGAATGTGTAACAAGAATGCTTGGAGTTGTTACTAAAAATGGTAGATTTGTTTGTAATGAAAATATATCATAATTTGAATGGAAGTTAAAATTGTGATTTAAAAAAAAATAATAAAAAAAAAAAAGATGGGCCTGTAAAAGAACAATAATGTCATCAAAATATCTGTCTCCCATATAATTTAACCYTTCAATACAGCTAATTCTCTAGTGTTTCAAGTGGAAGGATGCTGTTTTGCATGTAGAATCAGCATTGAAGTAGGGAAGCCAGAAAGGAAACATCAGCTGTGGCTAGTGATAACCCAGACAACTACTCACCCACCTCTACCAATCACAGGAGCTCTCCAGAGGATTGAGCGTATTTTTTACAATGTAAGGAATATATTCACAGAAGTAGATTTTTTTTAAAGGTGTGTTATTTTATTATTTTTACTATCCGTGAGCCTAGTAAAAATTAGTCATTGCTTTCATCAATTAAAATAATTTTTCATCAAACACAAGTGGATGGGGCGGGAAGTTTAGTTGAGGGGTGAAGAAATTCCCTTRTTTTCCAACATAAATGCATATTATTTTTCTGAAACCAAGTTCCCTTAGGGATGTATGTGTTAGCTTTAGAGACAGACTGTTATATGTTGATTTGACCACAGAGCTGTGGGAATCTCCCTGCTGTGAGTGGAAAAAGATTTTACATATGGGTTCTATGATTGCATGATGAGCAAAGACAGCTTAAAACCAGCAGGGTCCAGGTGCTAGTAAATATAGGCAAAGGCACTCAATTAAATACTCTCTTTAGCGCCTCTAAGACCATGTGGGGTGTATATAATTGCATATAATATAATATATTATATTATATATATATATTATAATTTTATATATTTTATATATATATATATATAAGTCTTTTCCTAGATCTTGATCCAAGCTATTTGTTCAGAGACATGGAGGCAGTTAGTAGAGACTAATTCTGGGATTCCTGTTTAAAACTCAGTGTTTCTAAACACACTGATAGCACAGCAGATACAGCAAGTAGGRCATTTGTTTAGAAAAAGTTTGGACATCAATGTGCATGAACATTTAAAAAAAAAATAAAATAAAATGCATTGGACCAAACATCTTCCTATAAGCAGTCAACTRGTAAGATTGTGTATTTGCACAATGTTTTATAGTCATAAACATCARCAAATGTATCTCTTCATGCAAGTAGACAACTAAAACCACAACCCCATGRAACTTGCTTACATTCTACCTTAGTAGTACAACAGCAGTTAGAAGTTTACCACCAATGACTTCAGATTTTTTCCTCAACTTCAARCACACTTTTTACTGAGAAAGATGGTATTCTATTTGTCAGCCTGAAACAACTCAAACAGAAAAAAAAGATCAGTTCGCAGACTGGTAGAACATTAGGCAAACCCAATGCAGAATTAGAAGACAGCCTACAAAATAWAAAACTCTGTGTTTCACACTTAAGTATTGCTACCTCAAGAAAGTCTTTATGGTTCCCTCCTGAAATTTCTCATTCCCTCTACAGGATCTCAGCCCCCACATACTCACCTCATAAATGCCAGATCTGMTCTGTCAGATTCAAATCCCAGGGGAAGACTGCACTACACCTTTCCCTCATAGACTTAGTGACAAATTTGTCATGGAGGTCAGGTGTTCCACCCACACTATATTCCAAAGAGAAAACACAGTTTCTACTACAATAAAAAAAAGCATATTTTTAAAAAGCAACAACAAACCCCTCATTTAAATTTTCATATTCAGTGAACAGAAACTTGATTCACCTATTTTTTTTTAGAATACAGAATATAAGCAGTATGCTAATGTACTCTTTCTTTTTAACTTATTTGAGACATCTGGTGACCATTTGTCAGTGTAAAATAATCAAACAATTTGTACTTTGTCAACGGATCTGTTTTTGTATGCTAAGAGGTTTGGCTTGTTGAATGTATTTTAGTTATGTTATATAGAAAAAACACAAGGCAGTTCTCTTACTGAGAAGGCATTGGATTTTATTTTCAGGTTTTTTACATTTTCTCTTTTCTATATAGTAGCASAATTTCCTGATTTTACCTATTGCATATTTAAATATTGTACCATTATCTACTGTGTCTTAGTCTCAGATAATAGTACTCTGCTATAAAATAGAAGGTATGATACCTGATTAAAATATTTCCAGTCCAAATTCTGCAWAGGAGGATATTGTTTCAAAGAAAATCATATATTCTTACCATRAATGCTGCAACAGGAACCAAATCTGCCTTTACTCTGAACAGAAAAAATGTTATGATAATCCAAAAATTTATTAAACATATGACAACACTAGTTAAAAAGAMCTTACTCTGGATTCCTTATGTCTATTGACTCTTTCAGAGGGATTTGGAATCAAAACCAAGACAATGTTTTGTTGATTTCTGGAGTCATGTAACATCTAAAAGCAATTAACTGAGGGGAGAGAAGCAGAGAGTAGGAACTTAAGCGATATAGACTAGTTTGCCACTGTATTTATTGGCATGGATTACCTATAGTGTATTCTACTTCTTGAAGAGCTACTTAAGTTCTCATTTTTTTCTTCTACCGCTGAAATTTCTGAAAAGCTCTGGATAACCAGCTATCCTATGGGCASTTTAAATGGACCAAGTGCTGCATTTCACCTTTTGAAAATTAAGTCCTTTCAAGAGAATAACTTTACAATATTATAATCTGTGCTAAATTATGTACATTTATCAAGTTTTTCACTACTATAAATTGTATAAAACACTGCAGATTCAAAGTACACTTCTGTGAACGCAGCTTTGTAAGACAATGGCAACTTGACGTAACATAGTTAACTGTTTAATTTTGTAGTTGAAATTGAATACATAGTAGAACTCCCTTTCCTGAAGAAATCTATGGCTGAAGCAGAAATTATCTAAAATTCCCAAATGCCTTGCAACCAGCAATGAAAAAGATAACTTGTTTTTTTGATCCTGCCAGTACCACCCAGAGACACAGATCTTCCATAAACAGATCTATTAAAGCYTCCTAGGGACCAACCAGATCAAAAGTGAGTGAGCAAATACTGAAGTACACATAGGTACTCTTTAGGAAATACTTAGGGAATGAAACAGGAGGGGGTGAAGGCGTGAGATCAGAGTCAGAAGCTAGGGAGCAGAAATGTACATTATAAATCAGTAAGCATCAAGAGTGATGGATAGCTGAGTCCTTCTGAAGTSAGGAGTTATCTGCACAGCTTGTAGCACTCACTGCTGCTGAGGATATAATTCATTACACTGTTAGTAAACCTCTGGGAAAGATAAAAATGTAGAAAAAAGGATTTGCTGTTATAAGACAAACATTTCTTCCAAAATGATTATTAGTTGCCATAAGTTTCTATATAGAGCATTTTTATTTTATTTGCTCCTTTATATAGGYGTAATACTGTAGCTGAGGTGTCAGCTGACTTGGAATTCCTTTATCTGCAACCTGATGTTTAAATATAAGACTATTCATTTCCTGCAGAGGTTTGGTGCTTTTTGSTTGGTTTGGGGTTTTTTTAAGTAAAAAAAAAAATAGCTCTGGTAGTTAATTTTGGAAAAGTGATTGAAGTCAAAAAAACAAAAAGAAGAAGAAAGTAATCTTTGACCCACATTACAATCAGCCACTTACTGCGTAATTATATGAGCTATTGAAGTCAGTTCTGAAGTTTATTTTGCACAAAGGTGAGAAATAAAAATGGTGTGAGTGCAACTGAACTAAAAGCTTTTAAATAGAAATAAGAGTCATAATAAATGAAAAGAAAAACAAGTTTTCATTATTATTATTATTGTTATTATTATTAATTATTATTATTATTATTATTATTATTCCCTTATATCATATGTAGGCTGAAATTCACTTCCACTCAGCATACTCTGGAGCAAGATGACAAGTTTTAATTATTAAATGAAATTTCATGGGATGTGATGATAGATACAGATTTTTCTGTGCAGTTCCAGATACAGATATGTGATCATATGCMAAAAAGTGGGCAATTGGATTGCTTTGCCAACGTACTGCAGGGTGAATTACTGATAGTTTGTTATAGTTCATATAGGAAAAAATAGGATAGAATATCTAATTTTTAGATACTCACATTAAGTATCATATATGTCTTTTCCCTAAGAAAATATACTGCTTTTAATCTAAAACTCAATGCATCCAAATGTTTTGTAGCATTGAGGCTTGTTTTTATATATTTTGTGSCTAATGAATATTTTATTAAAAATAATTAGTACCATTGCAAAATGTCAGCCAGCATTAGTGTTGTAGTGGGCAAAGACTTATTGCCAGGAAATCCAAGGCCATCCTGTCTTGTATGAGAAACAGCATGGCCAGCAGGACCAGGGAAGACATCATCCCCCTCTAATCTATACCACCTCAGAGGGCAAATCCCAAATCCTCTGTTCAGTCTTGGGCCCTTCACTACAAGAAGGACATTGAGGTGCTGAAACRTGTCCAGAGAAGGGCAGTGAGGCTGWTTAAGGGTCTGGKGCACAAGTCTGATGAGGAGTGGCTRAGGGAGCYGGAGCTKYTTAGTCTGGRGAAAAGGAGGYTCAGGGGAGATCTTATCGCTCCCTACAAATACCTGCAAGGAGACTGGAGCCAGGTGGGRTTGGTMTCTTTTCCCCTGCAACAAGTTACAGGACAAGAAGAAATAGCCTCAAGCTATTTCCAGGGTAGGTTTAGAAAACTTTCTCACTGGAAGGGTTGTCAAATACGTTTAAACTACCTCAGATCCCATTTATTATTGCAAAAAWTTCTGCAGGATGGTGATGTCAGCTCTTGCTCTTCATTAGCACCATTCAAATGCTATCATAGTCACTTTCAAACTATTTGGGTTTTCAGACTAGCACCAAGAAAGAATTAGAGGCYCTTTTCAGCTTTGTTTTAGAACACCATTTGCAGGAGTTGAGCTTGCCAYCTGGTGCTGAGAATTTCTCCATGCTATTTGATTCATAACACYACCAGTCAGTACTGCTGAACAGAGAGGAGAAACACCAGTGTACCACTCAGGCAACATTCATTTCTCATTAGGCCTCTTCCACAGATGGTAAAGCAGAACACCAGCTTTCCTGTCCCACTCRTCTCCCATGAAGTGCTATTTGTGTCCTGGTGATGTTTAGAATCACCTCTTATTACCCAATGTGCTTTTAGCACCATGACCTTAACTATGGTTTAGGATGTTTCCATATGCTTTCAAAAGACACAATTGCTTAGAAACCTGTAAATTATACTTTGTTGTTGTTGTTGTTGTTGTTGTTGTTGTTGTTTTGTTTTGTTTGTTTGTTTGTTTTGTTTTGTTTTCTATGTTAGAAGAAAGAAACTGGAAATAATGCAACATGCTCATGCCTAGCTCTAGGGAGGAACTAAGTGCTGGTTTTACAGTCAGACATTTCTTTCAGAAATGCAAATTAAGAACAGAATCACAAAAGCTGTAAGTTATAGAGCATGACATAGTTATGAAGGAACAGTTTTCCAGCTCCAATGTTGCCTAAAAGCTAGCATTTCTTTCCACCTGCTTTGCCTTCCACGTTGCTTATCAGGTCAGTTAATTTTAGGAGCGTTAGTCTTGCAGTATAGAAGAACATTTATGCAAATACTCAGTCCCTCCTTGAAAGCTCTGCTGGTGCTTCACAAGCCAATGACAGCTTAAGGCCTTTGTTGTCTCAAGATCAACATTACTACAAAATTAACAAGAACAGAAGATTTAGAACTGAAGTGAAGCCTTTCTATAAGAACAGAAAAGGTAGTACCCAAATATGCACCTTGAAAGCTCTGCATATATTGAAAGAAATTAATGTATCAATAGAATGCTTGCAAGCATTTAGCCTATTTCTGCTTTTAGAACCTGAAAAAAATTCAGTGGTCCCTTCCACAAGGAAAGGGTTGTACAATACCTTGTAACACATTTTTGTTGTGATAAAGTATTGTCAGTCCAAAAAAAAAGAAAAAAAAAAAAAAAAAA
>NW_026623388.1:83609-87044 GCF_030028575.1 Malurus melanocephalus | reverse complement strand
AAAAAACATCTTGAGCATGGCTTAACTTAACTGATGTTAATGGCAACTGTTTGCTGTGTGAAAAAGAGTTAAGATTATAAGGAAATGTGTGTAAGATCAGGTCTGTTAATGAAGACCGACAGCTGAGTTTTGAATATGGACTTCAGCACAAGTAAAAGGGGAATGTTAATCATTCATASAAGAAAAGACTTCTCTGGAGTTTTGCTCTATGTATGATCTGATTATTATTGCATGAAATGCTTTTTAGTTCTAAAGTACTGTGCTGGTTTTAGCTGGGCTGGAGTTGGTTTTACGCCTAGCAATAGCTATGGAGCTGGGGTTTGGATGTGTGAGGAAAACACTCTTGATAGCATGCTGCTGTTTTAGTCATGATGAACAATGCATACACTGCTAAGGCYTTTTCTGTTTCTCGCTCTGACCTGTCAGTGAGTAGCCTGAGAAAGCACAAGAAGTTGGGAGGCAACAGCCAGGACAGATAATCTCAACTAACCAGAGGGATATTCTATACCACATGGTGTCATGTTCAAAAAGAAAAAAAAAAAAAAAAAAAAAAAAAAAAAGGGTAAGTTTGCTTGGGCTACAATTGCTCAATTGCTCAGGGACTGGTTGGTCTTTGCTTTGTTTTTTTAATTTCCTTTGGCTTTAGTGTTTTGGGGTAAGGTTGTTTGCTTGTTTCTTTGTTTAGAGGGTTTGGTGGGGCATGCTGGAAGGGGCACGTGTGTGTGGGGGAGGATGTTTTTTACTTGTTAAACTATCTCAACCCATGCATTTTCTCTCCTTTACCCTTCTGATTCTCTCTCCCACCTCATTCAGAGGGAGGGAGGAAACAGTTGCATGGTGCTTAGCTGCCTAGCAGGGCTAAACCACAAGTACTATCTGCAAATTTTAAAGTACTCAAGGAATACCAAAGAGTTTGCTTCTCATGGTATCTTCAAGTAGGTGAATGCAGTGTTTTAGTAATTAACTGGATTTTAAGAGCTATTAGCTGATGCTTCAGTGTTATAATGTCTTCCAGCATAATGGCTGATTATGGATGTGTAAAACAAATATTGTAGATATTAATTTCAGAACTATCAGAAATCAAATGGGTAGTGTTGTTCTTATTTTATTTATTCTTTTATCTTGTTTGGTATTCTAATAAACCAGCAATGTAAATCTTTAATTGCATTAGAGTCAGACTTGTAAACAAATGGACACATGTCTGCTCTTTTTTTATATTAGTACTCTAACTTCACATGAGTTCCAAACCCAACATTTTCACAATAACAAATGATAAATTATTTTATACATATATATATCTTCCAAAACTTTTGTTCAAAGAATGAAGTTTAATTCCAAATATGATTGACTTTTTTTTTTCATTTTAGAATACCACGAACTGAGAAATTCAGACCCAAACATTCCTAAGATCCTATTTGTCTTTTACTCTCCAATCACTTATGTTCATAATATCTCGATCACCTCAAAATTCCCCTGACTAAATGGTTTATTTTTCTCTGTAGTCTTATCCAGCTGGAAGAAGAAGCCTACACCTCTGTGTCTAGGCCTGTATGAATTATTTTCTGAGGATATTCAAATTCCCAGTAGTCCACAGGTCACTTTTCTTGCCATCATTTTTCCACTTTTTGTTTTGTCTGTTTACTCTGCTGTCTCTGAACTGCACATCCTTATTCCCCCTTGGCTGGTGCTGCAATTTTGTGCCCTATCCAAAATACTACTCCATGACTTGGATGTTTCCCTGAAATTCACAGATGATTATGCAGTCTTCTTTTCATATGATTTCATAGGTGTCATGGCTGAGATGTTGACAATTTCCCTGAAGATCATGCAAAGCCTTGTGATTAAGGAATGCATATTGGCATCTACAGGTAGGCAATACAGGTCACTGAATCCTCATAAGGTTCCTAGTATAATTTACATTGGAAGCCACCTCTGGATAGCTAAACTCTTGCAAAAAGAGCACTCAATTCAAATCTAGATGTTTTTTCTCAGGACCTTGTACAGGTGAAKTTTGAAAATCTCTAAGGAGAAAAGTGCAACACAATCTGAGCCCCTCTTCCAGTGCTTCTAAAGGAGGAAAGTTCCTTCTTTTTGTCCTGTTGTAATTTCACCTTTTGTAAGTTCTGGCCTTTTGACCTCTTTACCTTTGTCTCTGTGGATCTGAAAAGAATCTGGGTCTACCTCTCTATCTACAGTGCTCCCTGTGGATAATGAAAAGCTATAAAGTGATATCARTAGCCTTCTTTTTTCCACTCTAAACAAATACAGTCCCCTTAGAAGTTTCTTTTATGTCATGTGCTTCAGCTCCCTGCTCATAACTGAGGCATAGTGGGACCTTGCTGAGCCCACTCCAGTTTCCCAACCTTTTTTCTTCTGCTACACACACAAAAGTAGAAAGAATTCATGAGTGATAAATGAAATTACAGTCTTTGTCCTTGTGATTACTTACTATTGCAGTCAATATGTGATAAAATTTCATTGCTGCAAGGAAACCTTGCTTGTTCRTATTTCATTCATCCCTCAAAATTCTCAGATTCTCTTTTGCATAGCTTCTACATAGCATCTGAGCCCTCAGACTTCACAGAGGTGTTCCTTGTGAACCAGTTTTTGCATTTCTGTTCATTGATGTCCATGAGATGCCTGTGGTAAAGTTCCTTCAGTTTGTTGAGATCCTGACGAGCAAACTTCTGAAGCTATCTGTGTGTACCTACTTCAGGACGTAAGCTGAGAACACGAGAATGCACAGATGTGCAGGTTTAGTTAAATATGACCATTATTCATGCTTACTTGTGGGTCTGTCTCAGATGGTCTTCAATGCAAAATTAAAACTGGAAGACAGTGTTTTTCTAAATAGCACCCAATCTATAGACATCACAGCATTGTGGAGACAGACTGATGGACATGCAGAAAGAAATAATGAATTAACAATGGTTTGCATAGCAGGTGATTGTGAAAGCATAACAGGACAGAGCCATCACAATTTCTCTCAGATATCTTGTGTACCTGCTTTCAAGCTMCTCTTTCATCTTTGTGGAGGGGCTGTGTGAGTAAGTATGCTAGTTTGGAGGGGCTTGAACACTAGAAAAAGAGAAAGAATAAATTACCTGAGACATTTTCTTTAAAATGAGATTTTTAAGAAGGAAAGATGGAAGGAGACACAGGGAATTTACAGAGAGGCTTGTATTATATAGATTTTTCAGAGGAAAACATATATCTTTGCAATATTAAAGAAGTCTCTTTTTTACTTTTATTTCTAGTGAAATATTACAGGTTAGAACTGCCTGGACAATGACAATTTAGTTTTGTGACAAAATCCAGCGTGGAAAAATATGTCATTCTTCCACACTGGAATTGTTTCAGGTACTTTTTTTTTTTTTTTTTTTTTTTTTTTTTTTTTTTTTTTTTTTTTTTTTTTTTTTTTTTTTTTTTTTTTTT
>NW_026623388.1:75128-83593 GCF_030028575.1 Malurus melanocephalus | reverse complement strand
GAAAACATATATCTTTGCAATATTAAAGAAGTCTTTTTTTTTCTTTTATTTCTAGTGAAATATTACAGGTTAGAACTGCCTGGACAATGACAATTTAGTTTTGTGACAAAATCCCAGGTGGAAAAATATGTCATTCTTTCACACTGGAATTGTTTCAGGTACATTTTTTTTTTTTTTTAAATTTTCTGGACCCTTTAATCATTCTCCTTATTTCCCAAAGTGACCAGAAAGCCCAGCTGTTTTTCAAAAACTTTCTTGCTGGAAACTTCATCAATATCAGTGATTCCATAACTTGTGTTTGCCCTTAGCAGAAGAGCAAATWTCAGTCCAAAAGGCATATTTCTTTTGAAAGGGTCCAGTGCTGTTAAAAATTGTGTAGGAAAGAAAATAAAAAATCGAGGGGGATAATTATTCTCAAATTAATATTTAAATATATGATTTATTTAAAAATTATTTTGAGTGGCTTCAGAGGATTCAGTCATACATTTTGCTGCAGAGGTTCCAAAAAAAAAAAATATCTGCCCCAAAGTTAGGTAAAAAGAAAGTGATCTGCTGTGCCCTACTCTATGGAAAGACTGCAGCATATAGGTGCTGCTATCAGAGCTGGGTTTCCCTGGAGATGGGATTCATAGGGGTCAAAGGAGTTTCCAATGGTTGGGGTTAATGTAACTGTGTTACCTGCCTTTTGGTTCAGCTCTCTGGGTTTTGTACAGCAAAACTGTGTAACCATAGCTAAGGCTGCTGTGGCAACTGCTTTGTGGTTCGGGGAATTGTGAGAAAGGAGATCTGATTTGCATTGTGCAATATAYAGGAGACAGAATTAAGGCTGTTGAGATTTCAAAACAGTGAGCAAAGATAAAGATAAACCACAGACCAAAATTACATGGAATGTTACAAAATGCTACAGGAAAAACCCAGTAGTATAAGACACCCTCACAACTCCAAAACCCYATTTCAGGGAGCAGSAGACACCAAGCCTTTCCTATCAAAYGTGCTACTGTCTGCTAGCAAAGACTTTGGGTCGCTTTTGTATGACATAACAAGATGGACGTCTGAAATACACTTAAATAAGTATGTAAGTGCTTGGCGTAGCGGCATGATGATGTTAGTTATCATCTGTGTGTGATATACAATCAATGACAGCTTYATGCTTGCGAGTTTTATGTGGCAGTCTTCAGAGTCTTTCAGTATGAGCAAAAAAGTCTCCCCAAAAAAGTGACCCTGAGAGAGACAGATGGTTACATCAGTTGCCACTTCCCATGTCCCAGTTGAATACTGAGAATAAATTTGGGCTTTTTTAAAAAACTGCAGTAACATTCCTAGACACAAGTGGAGGCGTAAATAAAATTCGGCGACCTTGGGTGTAAATCTCTTCTGAGGTAATTCTGAAGTCATTGGTGAGATATATGTGTGTAGTGGGKAAACACTTTGAACCCTCTATGTTGGGGAGGCAAAACTGATCCTCAGGGTTGTTGCAATGTATTTGGAAGGGTCAGTCAAACCTTTCAAGGTTAGCACAGAGAGTGCTACAATGAAGAGATGCATGTATCTCATTTCCCAGTTACATATAGCAAAAAAAGTTCAGTATTTCAGTAAACACACACACACACACACACACACACACACACACACACATATGTGTGTGTATATATATATGCGTGTGTGTGGGGGGGGATTAATTATTTACTTGTATGGACATGCTGATATGTGGTGAGGTAGTGCATTGCACTGTGACTCCATTAGAACATTTGCTATACCCACCATTCAGATTTCAGCCATCCGCAGACTTTAATGTTTTCCATATCTTCTGGATGCACAGAAATCTGCAATTTTACTGAAAATTTGTCCAGGGCAATGAAAAGATTAGTTGTTGTAGGCAAGAAAATGGATTTAGCATGCAAATCCACAGAACCATGAAGCAGAGAAAGTTACATAAACTTGATGTATGTTGGAAAAGACAAATAATGAGTGTTGTAAATAGGCCACCCTTAAGCACAATAATGGTCTGTGCTGTTAAACTCATAACCTAAGGGCCACACCTAATTTTCATGTGCATTGAGATTTATGTCAGTAMGGTAAACTCTAATTGCTGCTTCGTWGCCCCRGGCTTGATTACTGCTTTTATTGTAAAAGGGAGGAGGGGGAGGAATGTCACAATGTATCTTTATTTATATTTAAGCAACTCCCAACAGAAGACCTTACTGGTACAACAAAATGRAATATAAATTATGTATCCATTTATGTGCAACGAACATAACACAGTGTGCCTGTTCATAATCTGGTTTGGACTCAAGAAGTAAAAAAGGAGAAATCACGTTGGTGTTTAATGGAATCTGTTATATATATATATATATATATATATATATAGTCTTTCCCAAGTAATTCCTCAGGCATAAAACGTTGACTCTGTATGTGCTCACACATTCTTTGATAACAGTAAAGCACTTTTAAGGCTCATGTCTGTGTCACTTGTGTTGAACCACAGCCAGCGAATCCTTACTTGCCTTGCCTCTTCAGTGAGAAGAGAATTGGAACAGATGAAAAGAATTTACAAAGGGTCTAACTGTATGAAAGACTACAAAGATGTGCAGTGTCAGCTTGAAGAGGAGATGTTCCAGTCCTGTACCTATGGGGTTTCTAACCACCCTTCCTAGTGCCTTACAGCCAGGAGTGTCCAGTGAGAACCTTTAAAGTCACAATGGACTTCTCAGTGTCTCAAATTCCCATTCTCACAGYGTTGAAGAAAGGAAGGTGAGTGGATGTGACTGAAATCCTTTGTTGCTGTCATCCCTGAACTCTGGGGATGTTCTATCAATTAATGCTCAATTCAAATAACATTTGAGTTGAGAATAAATACTGGAATAATATATATCAAGTTTGAACATTGCTTTGGGACCCAAGAGACAGTAATTCATATTGTGTGTGCACCAGAGAAGTTCAAATGACAGACTTTGAGGTAACTAGTTATTTAATTTTATTATTACAATAATTCTTATTAGTTAAATAGCATAATACCCAATTCCACATACTAGAGAGTTAGTAATAAATCCYTCTGAAACAATGCAGAAAGTTCATTCTTTCAAGTGGTTTTTCATGATGCTGTTAATAACTGTATTACAAATCAATGATGTTACTTGTACTACAAACACAAATTTATACTACGCTGTTAGATATTATTTTCAAGGAAATATGAGAAGGAATTACATGTTTCTAATAACTCTAAAGTCATGGTAACCGAAGACAGCAAGGAAATAGATAAAGACAAAGATATTCTGCAAGACAGGGAAATCCCTGTGGAAAACTACTGTATAGAATACAAWGCTTTTCAAATAAAAAGTGCTTTTGTGACACTCTAAGAATAGTGMAAAATTCTGTCTTTCTGAGCTATGAGATGGCAGCAATCACTTTCAAGGAGAAAATAGGGCAAAACAGAAGCGAGAAGTGATGTGCTACCACCCAAAGCAAAGGATGGTATGCATTAGATCTCTAAACGTCACTCATTTTCTGACTGTAAGTAAATAAATTAATTACAACATACATTTATCTCTGGTATTCAAACTTGAAACAAAATTTCTTGCTTTGCTAGCAAAGTATGTGAAGTGAAATGCACCATGAAGAAGTTCTAAGATGCCCAGCTGTAAAAGCTGATGAGAGCTATCTGCAGTGAKCCAGGAAGGCACTTTCTGGAGACAGTCTTGCTTCTTAAAGAAGACAAGGACACWGAAAATTACAGTTCCCTTTACTTTTGTTCATTCTTGCCTTCTTTCTGTTTTGCTGAAAGAACTGCCATTATTTTCAGCATGTTACTTTTTCWTACTGGAGAAAGCACAAAGCACTTAAGAAAGAACACTTCTCCTTGCAGGTAATGCCAAAACATAAAGTAACACTGTTGTAATCTTGTCCTAGTTGAAGTTCAAAAAGACTGGTGTGGATTAGTGTTCTTGTAAGACTGTGCTGTTTCCCATTCAAAAGTTTATAAAATGCTGTGGATAAATGACAGTTTCAAACTTCCTGGTGTTGCCAGACTCATCCAGTCGTGTTCTTCTAGTTCTGCTTTGAAAAAAATAAAGGTCAGAACTTTTCTCAGTCTCTTTTCCTGAAATTGCATTGGGAAGGGCTCCCTTACACTCCTGTAACCCTAGCAGCTCTTTAACACGCATCTCAGTTTTGCCTTCAGGTTGGATCCAGCTTTCCTCCTTTGTGGCACTAAGCAGAGATAAACACTGCTGAGTCATTTGTGAACAAAGATCACATTACAGCAKTCATCTTAGACAGTAAATCACTTTKCACATCGGTGTGCCACAAYGATGCTAATCAAACATGAAGCACTCAGTSCAGCCCATATTTCAGCTGAAGGACTGCTACTGAGGACAATGTTACACCTGCAATGAACTTGACCTAATGTCCTTGAAAGATTGCTTTAGAGTGCCATTTCTGAAAAGARAAATGGCATAGATACAGGGGTGAGACACAGAGGAAGGAAGAGGGCCAGCAGTTCAGACCTTCTCATATAGACAAAATTCACTGATTATGTCCTAGAGATTCTTGCCTCTTTTAAAATTTAAATTAATCACACGGTTCAGCCATTGCTTCTCAWMWTGGCACCTCRTTGCTTTAAAAACTATTCCATAGCCAGGCAGATTAGGAAAAAAAAAGCTTTTTCCTTCACCCAATCTCACAAAAATTTGTTTTGTTGTGGCAGGGGGAACAATATGGCCTTCCATATTGTTTGCATTAGACTTGCCAGCRAGTTATCAAAAAATCTGAATTTTTTCTGTATCTTCTGATAAAAAGTGAAAGAGGAGGACAGAGGGAAAATCATTGCTATCAGTGTGTCAGCTGAGTGAAGATACTTCATAAGGGTGATCAGGGCAATCAGAGCMCTGGAGCACCTCTCMTGTGAGGAAAGGGTCAGAGAGTTGTTGTTGTTCAGCCTGGAGAAGAGGTGGCTCTGGGGACATCCTATTGCAGCCTTCCAGTACTTWAAGATGGGGACAAACTTTTTAGTTGTGTTAGGACAAAGAGTAAAAATTTTGAAGAAGAGTCTGTTTAGGTCACATACAAGGAAGAAGTTTTTTATAATGGTGGTGGTAAAACACTGGAATGGGTTACCCAGGRARGTGGTAGATGCCCTGTCCCTGGAAACCTTCAAGGGGCTCTGAACAGCCTGATCTAGTTGAAGATGTCCTTGCTCTGGGCAGGAGGACTGAACTAGATTTTTTCTATGCTGCATAAAATTAAAATAACCACAGTGGTTGAGTGTCTGAGAGAACATTTCCCATTCAGTTTTTTTTATTTTATTTTATTTTATTTTATTCTTTTTCAGGAGAGGTTGGGGCAGGCTGGGGAGAGAAATTGTTTAAACAATGGTGGTTTAAACAGAGAGTCATGACAACTCTGAAGGCAATGCAATAAACCACACCAGAGCACCCACTAGACTAGGAGCAATTGTTGTTTGGATTTCATGGAATGGCCAGTAGAGGCAGACAATTACAAATTAATATCTATCTATCAATAAATATCTATCAATACAAATGAATTTCTATTTTTATAGGTTGAATACATTTCTTGTATGGAAATGAAAAGTTATAATTGTAGCTTTTAAAAMTATTAGGCAATATCAAAATGTTGAAGGCATGATGTCAAGAGACTGATGAAAATGCATTTAAAAACAATGAAACCTTCTCTGCCTCACACTCCACTTGCCAAAACAAATGAACTAAAAATTCAGACCAAACAGCTCACTCTACCCTTCTTTGTTTTTTGAAAAGTAAAAATAGGATGTCCTATTGTCTCTTCTACCAACATTATTTCAGGTATTCTTGCATTCTCTTGACTCTAATGCAAGCAAATCTGGTAACCCAGTTTTCTGTTGGTTTTTTTCCCAGATTTCTGTTACCTGCATCTTCTGGTAACTGCATTTCATATGGTTTGCAAACTCTCTTGTTCTGTTAGTGTTCAGTTTCTTTCTTACTGTTATTCAAATTTTTGTTTCTTCAGGACACCGAGGAGATGCTGCACCAAAGCGTGCTATCAAGTGGGTACTTTTTTGCTTAATTTATGTCCAAGCTGCATAAAKACTTTACTGGAACTTTGCTAAAGAAATCTGCTGCTTCACTGAGCATTTTTAAAGCAGCCARTCATCAAGTCAGCTGAACACGCAAACACATTTATACTTTTAAAGATTTATCTAAAATGAAGTAAATGCAAATACCACTTATACTTACTTCACTGTTGATAATGAAAAAAGCTTCTAAATAGAGTAGAATGGGTCAAAAAAGGCTACAACTGAAGAGAAAGAAACTTCTGAGTAGAAACCTTTTTCTCGGTTGATTGAATGCCTGTTTTAACTACAGCTGTAGCTAGCTCAGAATGCATTTGCAATTGTACAGCATGTGKTATGTAGGGCTGATGATAGGCAGATTAGCACACTGTCAAGATTGAAGATGAGAGATTTTCTTTCACRGAGTGACAGAGGAAGGATTAATATACAGTGAAGAACTAATGTCTCCTAATGAGCATAAAAGATTTGCAAAAAGCCTTGAGCGGTGTGACTCATTGAAATCTCAGTTTACCATCAAACAGGAAGAAAAATGGAAAAGGAAATGAAAATGTTTTTGCTGTTTCATTTTCAAATTGAGAAAATAAATAGATTTATTTTAGAGGAAGAAAAAAGAATGTTCTGTTTCACTTCATCATCTTCTGCTTAGATCTAGTTTGATATTTCTTGCAAAATGGAAAGATATCAGAAAAAAAAATGGGAACATGAAAAGTTCATTTAAACAAATTTTTTAGCTCTCTCAGTCTGGGGTAAAAAGCAGATGAAGGGCACAAAATATGATGAAAGTTAAATTGCAAAAGATTTCTGTGATACTCAAYRGTTTTTTTGTTATGGTTTCTGATTKTATGGTAAACTAMGCTGATCYTTAGAATTKAATTCAGGTGTACCCAGAATGCTCAGAAGACAGGGAAAATACTCTGCAAAGCAAATTCTATGTCATTTCTTTTATCAAGACTTCACTGTGATCAGCGGAAAGCTAACTGAGGGTTTGAGAGGGCTTTAGCTTGTATTCCTGATAGCAGCTGCATAGGAAAATGCAATAAGAGGCTACCTAAAGTGTGTCAAAAAGTGTGATTGGGATAGCAGATATTTTCTTATTATTTCTTATTTTCTTTAACTACCAATGATGGAGTAATAATATTGATACAGAGTAAGGCCTGAGATCTGTCTTTCTATGAAAATTCACAGCTAAATAAGATTCAAAATGCCTGCAATCGACACTTTCTCATTAGCTTTTAAATTTTATATTTATAAAGATTATTCTGAAGTAAAAAGTACACAASTTCAAATGTTTACTTTCTAGGGGTATGTAATATGTGAGGCCACTTATCTTAAACCAATGTAATGTAGCTGCAACTGCTGTCTAAGCTATCCCCAGTACTAAAAAGAGAAATCACTTCTTTTGTGAAATTTACTACCACATTTGCCCAATCTCATAATGTCCAGTCTCATGGAACTGAGTTTCCTTTCTCCTCAGCTAGACTGATTTTAGCTGAGTTTCTCCCCGGTCGACTGATTCTTTTGATCATTTGTATAAGTGAAGAAAACCTGGGCAAAAGTTTGAAGAGAAATACCTGGGTCAGTAAGCAACTGTCAGTTATCTGTGCTTAACACATGCTGGGGTGTCATGCCAATATGTATTTCAACAAGTATTTCATACTAGGATATCAAGAAAGTGTACAGARCTCTGCAGCTGCTTTGATTGTGTTATATCACATACCTGCCCATTCCAGTAGGACATAATCTTGAAATGAAAAAGCTCCACAAGAACTATTTGAGGCTGAACAATTTTTGTGCAAAATAGGCTGGAAGAGCATAACCATGTTTCCATTATTATTGAAAAGGTGCTATTTAGATTGTATACTTTTCAGTGCAAATGCAGCTGTATTTTGCCTGCATGCTGCCGTCTGCAACACCTCCATTTCAGATAGTCAATATCAGCAACTCACAGGTGTGAAAGCAAGCTGGCAAAATAAACTTCGATCATTGTCAAATCCTRGTACTATTGGAGTGTATGTGCATAGTGCAGACTTCAGAACAGAAAGAAACTTTCATTTTATCTGCCAATACTAATTTTGTTTTTAAATTTTTATTTTCTCTTTGGAAATTCTGTTTCATTGTACCTATTTCCCCTTTTTTAGATACTGTGCTCTGTTACTCATAGTTGCTGGCACAGGATCCTATCCATCACTGAATCTTTCTATTCAGTGCCTTCCTGTTTTTTTGTTTCCTCAGTCCATCCCTCTGATTAGCATATTCTAGCCTGTAAAAGGATCCAGTTAAAGGTCAAAGCAAAGTTTAGGCAACACGAAATGTGTTCACAGGTACCCTGTAGCCCTTTGGAATGCCTGCCATTTGTAATTAAAGAAGAGATTTCAGACAGATATCTTATTAATGCAGTTTT
>NW_026623388.1:38362-75060 GCF_030028575.1 Malurus melanocephalus | reverse complement strand
TTTCCAGTTAGCACTGCCAAACACAACCTGCTCTGTCCCTCATCAGAATATGTACCACAGAACTAACATGCAGAGCTAAAGGCTGCAGGTTTGGAACCTGGGACAATGTAAAACTAGTTCAAAAAGCAGTGSTTTGTGTAGAAGCATTACCAAAGAAACATCTCTCTGTCTCGAAATGGAACATTTCATAATCTTCTAACATTTAGTAAGCTTTTCACAAGCTTAAAATTCTCATGAGGAGCATATATCTGTACATATAAACTATTTTTTTTTTCAAAAATTACATGTGAGAAAACCAATAAAATCGCTTTCTTTTTCCAGACGGAATAGTAAAGGAGCACTGTAACTGCCCGAGGCCCCGGTCCTGCCGCACCCCGTGGGAAAGACGACAAGAGACTCTGAGAGGCAGGTCCAGTTTCTTCTTTATTAGTCTTCTCTTCCAGCTCTTTTAGCCATAGTGATTTCAGCTCTGACCCTGTAGTGAATTCAGCACTGTCTCTGTAGTGAATTCAGCTCTGTCCCTGTAGTGAATTCAGCTCTGGCTCTCACTAGCTACTAACACGCCTTTTATACAGTTTTCTTATCTCCCGGGTCTCCAAAATACACCAATCACCCAGGCCCTAGACAGATTACATAGTCAGGTATTCTCCAATGTCCATGTAGTATGTTATAGTCTATGATTGGTAGATACTTTCATTTGTCCAATCCTGTTCATCTCCATGGCTGGTTGCGCCAGCCCAACCCATCCCTCACCACGTCATTTTGCCCATGCGCATATACTCATTAGTCCTGCCCACACTGAATCCAAGCCCAGCCCCCATACATAGCTGTAAGATCACAAGGGCCACGGCAGAGCACTCTTTGTAAACAATATCTACCTTTCCTACCAAGAATGTGTGTTTATTTGCACATCAGCTAGGTAGTGGAACTGATTTTCTGATAGCCAGTTCAGAAATTCTGATAAATAACTGACAAAAAATACATAAGATATCTTTGATTTCTGTGTTGCAACTTTGATATTTTCTGATTTAGGGAAGAATACAGTTTCCAAGTTTAGATGGTACCATGATGTTCTCCAATAAAAGAAACAACAATTTTCTCACACAGAATAAGGAACATATTGCAGAGAGTTGGAGGCAAAGAAATGTCCCAGTTTTTACTTATTATCTAGCCCTTCACCCCAGGAAGAGCAGCTTACTGTTATTTCAGCCTTCTGTTTAATTATCCTAGCTGTGGCTCATGAAATTAGAAGGAGTAAWAATGTCACTTGAGGTCAGATATTTTGGTTATTACTTGCAAACTGTGTCACTAACTGGACAGAATATTGGAAAGTATGGAAGATAATAATGCAAATCTGTTTAAATTTGACACAGGGGAGACAAATAYAGTGCAAAAATTATTCTGCATTTCYTGTTGAACAGAAAAGAAAAACATTAACAGCCGAAATTGGGTTATCTCTGAACTTTTTTCCCCTACAGAAAGATTACTCCATTTTCATTATTTTCTGTTCAATTTGCTAAAACTGTGTATTTGTCAGCATTACCTGTTTAATCAGTTGGTCTGGTCTGTGCAGTTTCCTTTTRTGAAATTACATATTTAGTCTATGCAAATTATATGACTTGCAAAGTGCTTATATTAATTCGATGGTTTAGTTCCAATTCCAGATTTTTTTCAGATTTTTAAAATATTTTTTATTCTGGCTTGTTTTATGTCTTTGATAAATTGCAATAGATTGTTGTGAAACATAATTTTTAATGTAGTTTTCTTAACTGAAACAAACTTTCTTTTGTTATTCTACTTAACTTTTGTATGTCATGTGAGTTTTTCACTGTCATTGATAATGGAATAAGAAAAAATTGATGTTCTATATTTTGTGAATTTGTATTTCTCACATCAAGAAGTATTGAATATGTATTTATTTTAGTGCATTAAATAGTCTTGAATTCAGAACTGGAATCTATTCCAAAATGTTTCCAGCAGGTGACTGGCTTAGAATCAATTTCTKTGTTCCCAGTGAGCTAAAACCTCAAACGTATTGTCTTCAGTTATTGATCATGTGCATAGGGGAGCAGAGCAGAACACTTTCAGTTTTCCCACTCAGATGAGTAGTGCTCATCAGCATTTCAGAAAAACTGTTCCAGGAACTCTTTCTGGATATAAGCCAATATCATTTACAAGTCATTAAAATCAGCAAGGTGATAATAGCAAACACTGTCCTTTAGAAGAGCTAGGCATCAAATGCCCAACTGATATGGTATTTACCCAAATGGGACAATGTTTCACTGAGGTAAAGGTATTTCTTTCCACTTCAAATATGAGTCACAATTGTGCAGAGTATTTGCCATGGCTTTTTGTGAAATGAAGTTTTCTTCCTCACTACTTGTTCCAAGCTGTCCCTAACAGAACTGAGTCCTGGAGTGTTCTGGAAATCCAGCACTGCAGTTTCCTCACCCTCATAGAAGTGGTTGAGTCTAGCAATATATGTAAATAGCTTTCCATATGTAGAGCCATATGTAAACTTCTTCACAGACAAGGATAATACAAACATTGGGGAGTGGGGAACCTTTAAAATTATTGATGTATTCAATTTGTAGGTATGGAGAAAGTTCATACATTTTTAACGATAACTTGATTTGTTATTGATGTTGCTTTGTGCAGCATTCAGAGAAACCTGAAGTAGAATTAAATATAAAATAAAGAATTTATTTTATTTCAGTCAAAATGATAGCTGTGTAACCAAGCTACAGATTTTAGTTGGATGTTTTTGTGAATTATGAAATATTCATCACTTCTTCAAAGGTTGCACATGGCTTRGAAAATATTATTAAATAAATTATACATCCTCTTCCTAACTGAATATTTGATATCGTTTTACCATATGCATTTCTACCTAGCATTGTCATTATTATTGTTCAT
Organism: Malurus melanocephalus; assembly: GCF_030028575.1. Classification (NCBI taxonomy): domain Eukaryota; kingdom Metazoa; phylum Chordata; class Aves; order Passeriformes; family Maluridae; genus Malurus; species Malurus melanocephalus. Next base: position 72,144 of record NW_026623388.1, on the reverse strand, counting down.
TTAGTTTTAGCTGAGGCTGCATGATTTTGTAATGTAGAGGTGATGGTAAGAATTCTATAACCATTTGCTTTTGTACCAATGTAAATCATTGCTGCATACAAATCATGCTTCTGTTTTCTATTCCATATGTCTCTTTTAAAACACTGGGGAAAAGAAAGACAATTTTAAGAAGTGGTTTGCAGAAAATATATTTCTCAAATTAAAAAAAGAAAAATTCAACATTCACTTATATTGATTATGGGGGAAAGCTGAAAACAAAACAAAATTAAACATTTCTATTGGGTTTGTATGGACAGGTTTTGGTAGTGAGGGGGCTTAAAGGGGTGGCTTTTGTGAGAAGCTGTCAGAGGAGTCCACCATGTCCAGCAAAGCCAATGCCAGCCAGCTCCAGAACGGACTCACTGCTGACCAAGGCTGAGCCCATCAGAGATGGCAGTAACACCTCTGGGATAACATATTTAAGAAGGTAAAAAAMCAGTTATTGTGTAGTTGTAATTGCAGCCAGAGAAAACAGGAGTGAGAACATGTRGGAGGAACAACTCTGCAGACACCAAGGTCAGTGCAGAAGGAGCAGCAGGAAGTGCTCCAGCTGCCAGAGCTGAGATTCCCCAGCAGCCCAGGGTGCAGACCATGGTGAGGCAGCTGTGCCCTTGCAACCCATGGAGGTCACTGGGAGTGCAGAGCACCTCAAGCCTGTGGAAGGGACCCATGCTGGAGCTGGACTCACATTGCAGAAGTTCATGGAGAACCGTCTTCTGGGGGAGACACCCCACAATAGCCCAGGGGTGCAACTCCTCTTCCTGAAAAGTGGCAGAAACAACAGATGATGAACTGATCATAACCCCCATTCCCTGTCTCCCTGTACCTCTGGAGGAGGAGGTAGAGCTGGGAAGGAAGGAAAAAAGGAGGGGTGGGTGAAGGTGGTTTTAAGGTTTTGTTTTACTTCTCATTATCATGCTCTGGTTTTGTTAGTAATAAATTCAGCCAATATCTCCAAGCTGAGTGTATTTTGTCTGTGATGGGATTTTGTGTGTGATCTCTCCTGATCCTTAGCTCATGGATCCTTCATCATATTTTCTCTCCCCTGTCCAACTGTGGAAGGGAGTGAGAGAGAGGATTTAGTGGGTTCCTTCCTGTCATCTAGCCAGGGTCAACCCTCTACAGCAATAAACCCCTAAACACTTGAAGAGAAAACAACCTATGTATTTCATTACTTTCTTCTAAGTTAGGATTAAGTTCATCTAACTTTACCTTTTAGAAGCTAGATATTGGCTGAGATGACCACTTAGTCTTCCTTTACATCTCAAAGGCATTTCTGCTGTTCTTGTAATGTCAGGTTTAAGCAGAAAGGTGGCTGCAGCAGTATTTTGTTCTCCCTACATGGTCCAGTTGTATTCAATACTAGTAGTGACATGTAACAGTATTATCAGTAGGAGAAAATAAAAGGAATTCTCAGCTTCTAAACCTGAAGGAAAAAAAAAAAAATATTTGAATTAAGAGAATTTTCATGGACACTGCAGAAAATCTTAAAACGTAGTGGATGAAGTGCCATGGAAAGAGGTGTTCACTGCTGGARGAACTGTGGCACCAGCAGCTGTAATCAAAGGAGCAGCTTGACATCCAGGCCTCCATTCATCAAACCCTCAGTGCACCCTGCCATGTGAATACCAATGCCAACCCAGGCTGCAAAAGKTCTGGAAATAACAACTGCTTCAGTGCAGGTAAACAATAGTCAATAAAGACTAGCAGTATTSCAAAGCTGAAGTGAAGTAGCTCAAATTTGAAAATGATTCTTGGCAGCTTTTCTACACAGATTCTTATGTCTGACTTTATGACTGAAAGTTTTTTGATAGTTCACGCACTAACAATAACAACACTTCTGCAGTTTTTGTTGAATTGCAGGAGAGCTCAAGCAGAAAAAACATAGCTTACCTTCACAAGACACAACAATGGGCAACATAAGAAAATTTGAACTGGATGGGCAAAAAAAAATCAGAAAAATTTTATGGGTTTTTTTCCCACCAAAACAAAATTATCACAAGTAAAAATATTGCCTGAATGTAATTCCTATTCAGATTTTTTTATTAGGCTCAGAGGGAATAGACAATTCTCATTATACATATTATTGTTAATTTAGAGTGATCCAGTAATATTCTCTCAGTATTAATCAAAGATTTTTTTTTCTTGTTTACACTTCAAAACAGCATGTGTATTTGAAAAAAAACAAAAAAAACAAAAAAAACCCAACAAAAAAAAAACCCAACAAAAACCACTTGAAGCTCAAGAACTGCTTTTCTATTCACAGAAAATCCACCCACCTCCCTAAAGAAGTCTTGTCACTGACTTTTTATATCCTAAATCCCTACGGTGAAATGACTTGCTTACAATACAGTTTCAAAGTTACTTTTGATTTACATAGAAAAGGGTTAAAATAAGCACAGACTGCTTAAGAAAACGAAAATCTCTATATACCATATTAGAAAATGTCCCAAACTGTTGTTTGCCACAAGGATGAGCTATTCTTAGACAACTTCCTGTCACCTCCCCTCCTTCTCCGCCTTTCTCGGTGAAATTTTAAAATAATACTATAATAATAAAACTGCTATAGTTCAGCATACTGGACACAGTAGTATGTTAGACAAGAACAGTTTGAACATGAACAMAATATTAAGTGTAGAATCTGACATTTGAAATATGTGTGGATTTGAACCCTGCACGAGTAGATTGTCAGAAAAAAATAGTTAAGAATTTCTAGAATGCCCTTTCTTTTAAGGATATCAAGTACAATGTGATCCTCCTGCAAGCTCCCTCCTAAACCTTTTGCTCTTATGAAGCAGAGAAGAAAACTGGAAACTTGGACAATCTGTGGGAAATCAGAATTTCCCTGGGATTCTCACTGTTGGTCAGAGGGGTGACACAATGGCTGTTGCTTTCCAGTCTCTCACTGGAAGAATCTTTTGACAAAGATCAGCTTGATAACACCCAATTTGGATACAGAGATTTATCCAACAGAGAAATATTTGCTTTTATAGTGTGCATTTTTCCAACTGACGTACTGTCAAGATAGTCAAAGCCTGTCACAGCTGTGAATAGCCTGCCTGACTTTGCATTCATAGCTGTCACTATGAATTCAGAAACTGAAAAATGGGACAGAGAATCTGCACAGACTCCAGGTAGCAGAAGAAGCAAACTCTTTCTGAGGGTCACTAATCCCCAGGGATTTCTCTTCTGCCATTTTCATGTCTCAGTTTGAAAGCCTTGATTGCACACTATTTCCTAGTACCAGTCTGAACAGTAATCCAGGAAAACATCAGCAGGAGTTACTGGAGCTTTATACAAAGCTTGAGGAGGGTGAATTATGAAACACAAATATAAAGCAATAAGGCTTGAGCTCTTTCAAGAAATACTGCCTCATATGAACAGTTAGAAATTCAGAAACTGTTTGCTTGGATTGTCTGAAAAACGCTGGGGATTCCAGAAAGCAAGCAGTCTTTCTGAATAAACGATCTAGTCATTAGTGGAAAGAGTTGCCTTTAGGAGGCAAACTCTTTGCAGTAAACTGATACTGCCCTTTTTTTTTATTTTTTTCTTTATTTTTTTCCACTATTCTGTGTATCCACTCTCTTTGGAACTGAATTATATCAGGAATCAAGCAGTGCAGAGGTTTGCCCGTAATTCAGTTATGACATATTAGCTGTTCATGGTACTAGTCTGTGTTATATGATTAGTATAAGTCTGCACATCTAAAATCTATTATGAAATGTGAAACAAAAGCACTAAACATTTTTATTAATCCACAATTTATATCTTTGATAATACTTTTTGTTTGTCTGATTTAGACATTAGTATGATTATTTTAGTTTCTTAAATGGTAGTTTAGGACACAAAATGCAGCACAGCAAATCTAGAACCTCTGTTTTTTGCAGTCCTGAAGAGTGAGTGATGCAGAGGAAAGGATGTATTTAAATAATATTCTTTGTTTCACAGATTTAGTGCTCAAAAGTTTTGAAAGTCATGCCCTTTCTGCAATCAAACCCCACTTCAGTGGAGTTCTTAAAGGGTGTACCTGCTGCTTAGCATATAAAAGAAACAGACAATGTGCTATTGAACTTCMTGATAGAGTTATAGAAAAAAAAAATACTTATGACACTGAGAAGAAATTCTAGAACAGATTTGAGGTTTACATGTACAAACTGTCAGCTCACAGGAGAGGTTAGTCATGCCCAGAGGCACAGCAGGGACTGGAGGATAACCATGGCCAAGGGAGATGGTGCTCCTGAGAGCAGGCAAAGGTGCAGACAAAAGCTTGCTCAAAGAAGAAAATGCTTGGAATATATCATGATGGGACAGAGAAAGGAGATGAAAAAAATCTTGGAGTGTCCATCAAGTAAATATTCACAAAAAATGAACATGTTCTACATTGTTAGCTAACTGCTGATAGAGCCATGGATAGTCTTGCAAGTTTGCTATTGCAAAACCAAATCAAAGTTTTGTCCTTTAAATCTAATAGTTGTGTGAGCTGATGTCTCTGACGCACAGGTAAACCTTCAATTTTTTCTGTCCATTAATATAGAGAAACATTCTATTAAGTTACAAATTTCAGTTAAATCTGAAAAACCATATTATTGTCTGACATTGCTGCAGTAGAAGTATAAAGTCCTGAAAAATGTGTTAGTGAAGGAAATGGGAAAAATGAATGCCTTTATTTTAATGTCATTTTTTTTTACTCAATTTATTTCACTTTATGAAATGATATTTTTAGCTGCAGATTAATTTCATTTGCAGACATATTTAATAGGTAACTGAGTGCCAAAATTGATTTCAATTTTTATACTGACTTGGAATCCAGTTCTTTTATTTCTGGATGCATGAGTATGAGTTGAATAGTGCTGGATAACAGAAGACTTTTAATTTTCCTACAAAATATGAAACCATCACAATACTACAGAACACTTCAAACTTCAGGATTTGGAAGGCATCCTGAATTGTCTGAATGATGTGCTTCAGGTTTATTTTTTTGGGGTTTTTTGGTTGGTTTTGTTTTTTTTTTTTTTTTTTTTTTGGGTTTTTTTTGGGGTTTTTTGTTTTTTTTTTTTTTTTTTTTGTTTTTTTTTGTAGAAAGGGGAAAGAACAATCAGCAGAGTATGGGAAAAAATAAAAAGATCAGAGAATCTCATGGAGATTGCTGAGGGTTGTGACCATAAACCCTGGATTGAAGCTGGATCACTGACCAAGAAGAAAAGAAACCCCAAAAAGGATTGAGTCCATCCTTAAACCATTCTGAGATTATAGGAAAAAAAAGTAATTTAGATATAAAATAAAACACTGTAATACAAATTATTTGATGCAGGGACTTTTGTGGTATGGCATGACTGTTCCTTTATTTAAATCACATCTGTACATCTGGGATCAGTAGCACCTTCTAACCCATACTTATCCCTTCAAATTAACTGCCTTGAAGAAGTAGACATTGACAGTGGTCATCTCTTCTCCATCCTGTTCCACTTCTGCACTCTCTTTGGGTGTCCTCCTGTGGAAATACAAAGCTCCAACCACACGCTGAATCACTCTCTCATTCTTGGATAGCAGCACTCTGCTCTCTGTCCCTGGTGCTCTGCAGGGGACAGGTTCTCCTTTGTTGGACAAWGTATTCTGCTTGTCCTATTCATCTGTCTCCCAGGTACCCCTGGAGATGTTCTGGGATTCTAACACACTACAATTCCCTGGGTGCTGTCTTATGAGGGAGGGTAGGAAATTCACCCAGGAGATTGGAATACACCAAGTCTATCTGGGAGACACATGACAAGGATCTTACTGCAAAACCCCACAAGCCTTCTACTTTCTGCTGCACCTCAACAAGGGGGCCCAACTCTCAAAACACTCTGAAAGGCCAGCTGCGTGTTTGACTCTTGCCTCCATCACTGTGCTTGACCATATCATCTTGCAGAGCGAGCTTTATCACAGGGCATGCCTCTGGCTCATGGAAAGGTTAAACAAGCCATCAACTCTTGTTGTGAGCTGTCACATTCGTTCTGTGAAGTTRCCTTTAATGCACCTCACAGAGTTTGTATCTACAGACCTAACATYTGACAGGAACAACATAATTGGTTTATCTGTCTCCCTCAACATTTCAATGATCCTAACTCACCACTGCAGACTTCACAGAAGTCTTCTTTGTGTTTACAGATGGAAAGTAGGGGGGAAAGAGTGAGGTAATGATGTTGTCTGCTGCTTTCTCAGTGGAGGCAAATTGCTTAAGATTAGCTCAGCTACTGGTTTCAGTTTAAAACCCCTACTTGATGATTCAGAAGCAAGCTAAAAAAATAGAAATCATAAATTTGTGTCATCCATTCAGGTATCTTCTTATTACACAGGAAGCCAAAATTTAATCTGGAAGAGAAAAATTTATCTGTCTCGGTGTGAATTAAAGAGGGGAGGAAAAAAAATCAAAAATAACTCCCTTCCTGAAAATGCTGCAAATGAAAAATCTTCCACAGCATGGGATTTCATTGTCCATGAGTTATCAATAAAGACTGCCTTGGATCCTTAGCAAAGAACTTTACGCTCTGTTTCACTGAAGGATGTTATTTATTCTTTCTTCTGCTCCCCGTCTCTGAATCTCTTTCTCTCTACGAATGGACTGTGAGTACATTATTCACTGCTGGGGCTTGTGAAAAGAAATTCTATTATGAAAGTTAAATCAATTACCTCTATCTATGTAAGCCTCTCTGCTAATGTCAGAGTCATCTTCTCTCAAGCCGATCACAGGTCTGGTAGATGGGAGAGGAGAGAACATTTACAAACACTCACAAAAGATGTTATCATCTCCATTATGATATTCACACAAACCACTCAGTGGCTGAACTGGTCATTGAATTTCCTTTAAGTTCTTTGTCTGGACTTCTTTCCCTGTAGGGCTGACATCCATATTCTCCTTAGAATTTGTTATGTATTTATTGTGAAAGTATTCAATTCCATCCAGACTGAATTCATGAAAGATGTAAGTGGAACATTCACAAGCTTGTGATGTTAAATCAGGTCTACTGCAACAGGGGTGCAGAGATCATCATCACACCTTAACTCTTTAATAAGACACAGATGTATTTTGGAGTTTTTCAGATAAATGTTRTAATTCTTTTGCTCATGTAACATGGGAAAAATCAATGAAAAACTGCCTGCTAGAAGTTTGAAAGCCTTCTGGGGTATTTTCCTCCATTCCACTGATGATAAAAAAAATAAACAAACAAGCAAAAAAGAGGGTAGAGCTGACTAGAACTGACTACAGCCTGCGAAGAGTGGGGATTTACCCACAGTATTTCCCACTCTCAGCAGCATCCTTCAGCTTACCTCAACAGAAATGGAATGGGCTTGTGGGTGTATAGAAGGACTCTTSTGTATAGCCAAGTTATTATAGTTATTTGAATGGGCTGCATCCCACAATTTCTAGATTTTCTGGAGAAAAGCGCTTTGAGAAAAGGTGTTGATTGGGATCAAAAATTTTTGGTGTGTCGAGAGAAAGCATGTCTTCTGCATGAAAAAACTTTGTGATAAAGTAAAATAACGCTGACACTTTCTGATTTGCCCCTCTGGCCCCTACACATGTGCACACACAGAGACACATACAGATTTCCTCCACACTACTCCTGGCCGCTTTCACTAAGYGGTTTCACAGTTCATGGTTCGTGCCTGCTTCACGAACACAGGTAGTTAGTTAATAGATGTGCCTTCAGCATTTTTTGTTCCTTAGCAGGACTTTCTTTTATTGAGAAGCAATATGTATGGCAGTATCTGGAAGGGGCTGTTTTTTTTTTTTTTTTTTTTTTCTTTTCTCAACTTCTAAGTATACATAAGCTAACATGGGAATGAATGCGTTTTATCTCCTTATACTACATAATTTGAGAGGAAGAGGGCCTCAGCAAGTTTTGAAGACATTTCTTTTCACTGTATTTCTTTTTGTTCTCTTTTAATTTAATATATTTGCCCTTTTTGCTTCCTCTTTTTCAATTTTCTTCTGCCCTTCTTGTAGTTTTCTTTCTAATTATTTCTAAAATGTCATGAGTCACCTTCTGAAACTAATTGGCTTCCCACCGTTTCCCCACTTTCCTGTTCTATATTTGCAAGATCAAAATTTCCAGTTTCTCCCTTTGTTTTGTCCTGTGGAACAAATAGCTTATTTGTTACAGCTTTTTCTTCAAGGCTTGGGGCATTTGGCTAAATTTGTATTATGGTGCTCTGGAGCGCTATTGGTTCAAAGTGTGTTATGAATTTCTGAAGAGCAGTGTACACTGATTGCACTGATTGTACCTTCTCTTGTTGTTTACAAAGCAAAACATTAGTGCTAGGAGCCTGGATTTTACAAGACCAGGGAAACCCTCTTTGACAGAATTCTGGAGTTGGCTTTTTTGGTTTTTTTTTTTTTGTTTTTTTTTTTTTTTTTTTTTTTTTTTTTTTTTTTTTTTTTTTTTTTTCTGAAAGTTTCAGAATCTGTATAATTTAAATTTTAAATTAAATAGACATTATTATCTATGAAGACTCCCTTCAAGAAAATTTGGCAACTCATTCTTTTGAATATGCAGAGGCTGGATTCCTCAGACAACTCTGTCCATTAGCACCACAAATAAAGCTTCATTTTTTCCACTACACTTCCCCAAAAGTCCATACATCCACAAGTCTTTAGGAACTGGTTTATTTGTACTAAAACCGTGCTTATCTTTGTTTGGATTCTATAGCCTGAAACTGTTGTAAAGATGGTTTCAGGAGAAGTTTAAAACCACACAAAATCTAATTTTTCATTTCCATGGAGTATATCATATGTCTGAGCCTATATAAAAGCCTTTGCACAACTGAGGTCTGAACATTTTCTAGTTTGGGCTGTGTTGGTATTGCAAGGCTGTACAGAGATGTTGTCAGGTCTCAGTTCAGCCACATCAATTTCAAAACAAGAAGTGGACAAACCRTTCTCCCGCCAAGGTGGCCATCCCTGCAGGGCATGTCACAAAGTGTCCCTTACCTGCTGGTGAAGGTTGGTATGGAATGCTGCCTGTGGTTCAAGCACGTGCAGGAGGCATGGTGGGCACATCCTGCAGCTCCGCATGTGCCAGACACTTCCTCGCTTGATGCATCCACAGACAGCTCCAAATGGATTTCTCTGCAATGCTTGGTCTGCTGTGAACGGAGATACGCTGCTGAATCATTTGTACATAACCAGAACATCAGCTTCCCGTRGAAATTGGACTGACCCTATTACTGGTACATGAAGTGCATTTACGGAACACTGTTTCTTGATATTTTGTAGAATGTTAAATATAGCCGTAATTACTAATCGCAAAATCTAATTTTATGCTTGATTTAAGCTACTGCACAACAAGGTTTGCTTTTTCTTTTCACTTTACTATCTCAGGCATGAAGAATTCTATTCTATATTAAATGAATATGCAGTAGGTCTCCATATTTTTCATCACTAATCAAGACAGAAATTTATTATTTGTCAAATTAACATCTCACATTTTTCAAGATTCTTTTGCAGCAAGAGTCTCATTTAAAATTATTGATTATTCTGTCCAAGGAAATTCCAGGATGTATTTTTGTGTTACTGCTGTTGCCTTTCCTGAATGGCCTGATACATGATCATCTGAGGTCACATTTTTGGAGAAATTTTCTTCAAAGATCGCTATCTAAGACATCAATACAATGCTCTTAGCCTCCAAATTGCAGATCTTTGAAAACATCAAACTTAAGCATAAACTTATGCTTAAAACCATAAAACCACATTTAGAGGAACTGATAATGTGCTAAATAATTTATTAAAAATAACATTTCCTTTTATTTTTTCACTAATAGCTGAAAAGAGAGACCTATGATATGCTCCATCAGTTMTATATAGATAAGAACAATTTGTAGAAGTGTATTTATGTTTTCCTGTTTTGTGTTGTTACAATCTATCCATCATATAAGGCCTTTCATATACAGAAAACATATTTAACAATTACGTTTTCCAAATTACTCCTCTGAATTAGTAATTTACCCAGAGAAACAAGGATGCTTCTTACCTATTATAAAATACAAATGAGATTTATTCTTAATAAGRATGAAAGCTCAGAGATCACCCAAGAGTAGGTATCCTTGGAACAGAAAAAAAAGTGTTCTTGACCTCTAAGACCATTTGAAACTGATTGTCAGAGAAAATGTGATGCTCAGCTTAAGATCAGGATTCCTAAATTAGGAATGCAATTTATATATATATATATATATATATATATATATGTGTGTTTAGATATGTAACCAAATGCCAGGGTTACTGGAAGATATGAGGCTCTCTGTCAATTAATTCAACAACTGGATGCCCTAGTAAGTTAGCTGACTGAGATGCTCAGATAAGAATGAAAATTTTTCAGCATCGTTTATCATTCAGTTTGTAGAAAATCTCTCTCCATGGTCTACCATTTTTAACAGGTGTGCTTTATGATTCTAGATGAGCTCTGAAAGTCCCAAATTACAGGTGACTGCTCAAGAGTCCATAACTCCCAAAACCATAAGGATTCTTAATGGGAAAAATTACATGAAAGTTTTGAGTTCTACTTTTAATTAGAAATATATTTAAGCCTGCAGTGCAACTCAATGAATTGGAAAAAGTCACTTGCTGACAAAAAGGGCAACAAATCCAAACCACATGTAGTAGAGAGATTTGTTTCTATAATATTGGGAGACTGACTCTGTCTTCAAGGTTGTTTTCCAGATTTAAAGAATTAGTAGAAGATATTATGGTATCAGAGAATGAGAGTCTGTGATAGGAAAGAATTGAAAGGACAAAAATTTGATTTGTTGCAGTTAATCCATAATAAGCACAAACATCTGTCCTTGGACAAAATGTCTTAGCATTTATTACAATAATAAGAGGGGTTATTGCAAATTACAGTCAAGATTTCAGACAAGATCCATTACTGAAAAAAAATCCTAAAAAACCCTAAAAAAAAAAAAAAAAAAAAAAAAAAAAGAATGGATATCTGAAGCAATAAACACATTCAGTAAGTTTACTGACAGCACAACTTTTCATAGCATGAATTACAGTGGTACAGATATTTAGAAACTGAACTGGATAATATCAGTATCAGAAAAAAACTTTTTAAACAGATATTTCAAAATCTTTTCAATAACACTTGATCCAAGTATCCATTCTTAAGCCTCTATCATTACCTTAAAATTTAACAGTTTATAGTTACTTAAAAAAATATTATTGGAACTTTTTTTCTTAAATTCACTATATTTAATTGCTATTATAGAGTTTGAAAGAAATTTAGGTTTTGTCACATATTGTGCGAGAACATCTATTATTGAAGTAATCAGCAGTGAATTGGAAATGCACAGGTTGCAGGCTCCCATAATGCGGTGAGACAGAAGTGCTACCCCTCAGTGGAAACAAATATGGCAATAAATAATGAGTTTAACTTCACTTCTTGTGTTTTGATATGTACTTGGTAATTATTTGGAGCCTAAAACTGACAGATGAATGTTTATCAGTGATTTAAGGAACAGAGAAGACAATTATGTTCCATTCAGCTTGACACTCTGTGTAACAAAGGTCACAGATCTTCACTCTGAGAAAATTCATGTTGGAGATATGAATAGTAGAGAATGYAGATTTATTACATTGTGATAGATTAGTTTGGAAGGACAGAAGTGTTAAAGAATATTGCAATAGCATGTGATATATATTAGAGGTACACAGATGTTTCAAAGTTATGAGTGCACTGCTGCACTGCCATGGTCATAGTTGGAGGTAATCAATGCAAATCTTATTAGCCAAAAGAAGTCTTATGATAGCTTTGACTGAGGGGAAAAAGAGCTTCTCATACCCACAGGCATGACCTGCAGTGAAGGTAAAGTATACCAAGAGGCAGATGTAGTGTCAGGTCACTGAATTCACTCCATTCCAACCATGACAGGAAAAAAGGACATAATGAAACAGGCTGACTAACCTCAATCTGCATTAAGGATCTGATTGGGATGATGAAATAAACTATACMTACTTAATCCCATCAGGCTTAATGAGACAAAAGAAATCTGCAGCACTAGAATTGTAATAAAGTTCATAAACCTGCTGGGCATAATCACAGTGAGTTACAAATGGATTAAAGACCAAATGAGTGTTCTGAAGGGAAGAGAATAAAATGTCCCACTTGAAATAGATTACCAAGAACTTGACATTCAGTAATTGTTCTGAGTAGATCAGCAGTATCATTAATTTGATAGCTATGGCAGCAATACTTTTGGCATTATGTAAAAACACAAATCTGCATTAGTTAATGAGAGAATTGTTGGAAGGTTATTTGGGTACTACAAAAATATTTTTTTCCCATAATGTATTTCCATTTGAATGTACTTCAGTGAAATTATAATAATTAGGGTCAGATATTTTGCTACAAAATTGAAATTAAATTGCCTTAATGTAATTTGCAAAGTCAGATTCTGGGTATTAGTTTTTACCAACTGCCAGGCAGAATTAGTGCATTCTGACAAATGAAAAAAATACCCTACTCAGAGTTCTTTTAAACTAACCATGGAGAAACCACAGGGTTTGCTGCATCAATGAACAGAATACATTTATGGGCCTTTTTTTTTTTTCATTTACCTCCTTTCCCTAACACCATTTTGAGTGAAGAAAGAAAATGAACCCKCCTTGCAGGAGAACTGAGTTCATAACTGTCACAAAACACTGGAAGTCAGCATGATAATGAGCCAATTTGTGTGGAAATGAACTCATTAATGCTAATGTTTTGCTGACTCCCAACTGATTCACAAACTCCTTAACAAAAATCAAAACAGAAGAAGGAGGGGAGGTTCATGAATTTTGGAAGTGCTGTGTGAAGAAACAAATGTGTCTCTTCCTCATTCATATTCCAAATTCGGTGATCTACTGTGTGCTCTGATCATCCAGACTCACAATATAGTCTGGGGAATATCAGTGTGTACAGAAGAAATTATAGCTGAATTGTAGAAAAACCCACCAGGTAGAAAAGGAAATCTGGATTKCTTCTAATTTTTAATTCTTTTCTAACAAAATACTTCTTTACTTTAAAATGATTAGGCTTTCCAACCTGAAGAAAATATAATTTTTTTATGTAAGAAATCTCAAAAACAATATATTGATTCTTATACAGCTCTTCAGATATATACACAAATCTGTCCTTCATGCAAATGATGCTTTTACCAAGGTAATTTTCTGGTAGAGCATACCAATATCACCAGTGGCTTCTACATGCAACMCATGTATTTCAAATTCACCATACTTTTTTTCTTTAAAATAAACCCTCAAAAACCCAAGGAACAGCTGAGGTACAAAGGTAAATCCTGAAGTTTTGTTATCTCAGAGGAGCATTGAGAGTTTTATCACTACAGGCTGCAAAATATTAGAATGCTTCTACTGCAAAGCATATTCGAAGAGCTGGAGTTCACAAGGTATGTGCAGCTCAGATCCAAATCTCARCTCTTAACTCAGAAAGATTAGACTGTAAATCTTGCTTGAGTGCTTGAATAAGGAACTGCAGAAGTGCATCACATAAAAAGTTACAGCTTTTTATGAAGATTAGAATAATTTTTTTAAGACTTATGAAGATAAATTTGCATTGAGTTTATTTTGGAAAACTGATGTTTATTAGATTAGGTTAAGATGATACAAGGTTCAATTAACACTTAATAATTTATAATTATTTTGTCTACTCTAATTCATACTTAAAGGGTCTAATTAAYTAAAATTTTAGAAAATCATTCTTCTTGATCATGCCARTTACTTATGTCAAAATTRCATTACAATTTATTTTTACAGGACCATAGTCAGTACAATTATATTTCTTTGCTACTGGGCTACCTATCTAGCAAGGAAGAGACAAATTAATTTTACAAACATATTCTTCTTTTATTTCCTAACAAATAATCAACATTTGTAATCATTTTCTCAATGTGACAGCTTTACAGTGATGTGGACTTTTACAGATTCTATTTGAATTACTAATATTTTTAGTGAGTTTTTGGTGGTGTTTTTGTGGTTTTTTTTTGTTTTTGGTTTTTTTTTTTTTTTTTTTTTTTTTTTTTAACTCAAAACATCTTGAGTAAATCAGAATTATTTTACTTCATACCTGAAGTGCAATATCTCGGAGCATGACCACCTCCTAGACAGAAATCTAGCATTACCAAACAGTTCTTTATCTTTTTACTGACGTAAAATATCACAATATAATTTTCTTTTTTTATTCAGCTTAGAAATTCCAAAATTTTCAACTTGTTGATGATCTAAATGAAGAAGATTAAACAGTGTACTTAGGGGAAGCAAATGGCTGTGACATAATTACATATGATTGATATTTTTTTTCCCTGTGGTTTCTTAAGGCTAGTTTTTAATGATTGATATAACAATCATTGGTACTGAATTGTGCTGCAGAAAAGTCATGCCAGAAAACAATGTGAGCCTGAAGCATAGCTCTGAGATAACTGAGCTAATTTTAAGCAAGTACTGAAGTGGATAAAACAGCACATCCAGMGGTTGATGGAGGCCATTATTTTAATTATCAAAATAAGTTCATTTTATTCAAATGAAAGCATCTCTCTCCTATTATATTTTATTTTGGTACCTGAGAGGTATTTGAGTCATTCTTATCCCTGTTTTTTTGGTTTGTTTTTTTTCACTCTAGAAGAATAATCAAATGACAATTATATTTGCACCAATCAACATTACCCATTGAGCACATGACCTCCTCTCAGGATTCCTGTTTTTGAGTGACAAAAGACCCAAAACCAAGCAGATTGCAAATCACATTATTTTTACTGGTGACTAACARTTAGTCCTTGCAACTAGAACTCCAAATATTTTTTCCTGGAAACTTGGGTTTCTCCCCTATTTATATCATATGGCAAAAGATCAGCAGAAGGAAAATATAGTGTACTGCAGACAGAATAAGGGGCATAGTTTACATCCTGTTTTCTGCACACTTCCTTTATAAGGAGAGGAAATTTTTGGAAACTGTAACAGTATAACAATTTTGACAGCAAAACATCTCCCAGAGCAGAGAATTGCAAAGGGTCAACTGCATCACCAAAAGTGGTTTATTTATGAGCAAATACTATCAAGAAATACCTTTTCCCTAAAGTGCTCTCATTGTAATTCTATCTGTCAATACCAGATGAATATCTGACCACACACTTTATTCACTCAGCAACAGTCAGGTAATGATCAGTGGCTTTATGTTATTTTTTCCAGTTCTATTTGTATGCTGTGTGCCATTCAGCCTTTGCAGCACAGAAAGGGTGATAAAAATAAAAAGCTAAATTTCATTTCTGGGAGCTTCTGAATTCTACTGCATTTCAATGAAGATTCACCTGCACATAGAGCAGCTGATTTACAAAAGCATATTTTGCACAGCTGGAACACATCAAAATATAAAATGTTATTTCAATGATCAGTTTCTCTCCTGTGCTGAGAAATATGTTCCAGATAAGCTTCAAAAACACATACTTTAGCACCAGARCAGATACAGCAGTTTATGCAGATGAATGAAAGAACTATAATAATCTTGTTTGGAGAAGTTATATCATAGATGGATTTTCTTTGAGTATTTAGGCCTTTATTTATAATCTTCATAAATCACCTGAGCAGAAAATTCAACTTTGAAAAACTTAAGMTTGCTGACAAAACAAAACTGCAAACAGGGAAAAAAGTAGAACCAAGAGTTAAATAAGCAGTTCCCACTGTAGATAGAAAAAAAAAAAAGTGGATTATTATGTGCACCAAATGACTAATGTCCTATTAAAATAGCATTGAGACATCTGAAAATCACTGATTGCTTACAAAGAGAAAATAGGAGGTACAGTATGAGTGCTGTCTGTCWACATTCTCCCCATCAGGGACTGGGGGTGGGCCCGGAATATCCTGGAAGGGGTCACCACCAGGCCAGCTGATCCAAATTTACCAAAGGGATATTCTGTGCTCTATGACATCAGCTCAGATGTAAAAGCTAAGGAAGAGAGGACGAATGGGGGCATTTGTTGTTCTTTAATGTTTGCCCTCTGGAGCAACTTCTATGTGTGCTGAAGCCCTGCTCCCTGGGAAGTGATGGAATGGTTTGGTGGGCACCCAATGCCCAGACAAGGTGAACCCACTACAGTGACTGCCATCAATGTAAACAAAGAATATCTACTTGTTATTTTGCCAAACTACATGCAGAATTATGTAACCAAATTGTTTTCAATAAATAAAGAAATAAGGCATACAATWCATCCATCTCTCGTGTTTTCAGAAATACAAGAAACCAAACTTAGATTTTTAAAATATTGGAAATTATATTCCATCCACATCAAATACAGCCTTCTGAAACTGCTTCAAATCCAGTGGTTTGACAGGAAAAAAAATCACCACCCTTTACAGAAACATTCAATTAAACAATTTTGTTTCCACTTAGAAAGATCACTTATCATGGTYTCTTTATCAAAGTAGTCATTTTCTTTGCCTTGTACCTAATTAATTTAAACYTACCTTATACAGCTCTTGAATGACAGTCCTTAACACATATTTTAAAYGAGGGAAGATAATGGACAATCCTAGTGCCTCTCTAAGGATTTTCCTACAGAGAAGATCATTTGCAGAAATCTAGGGTGTAAATTTACAGCAGTCATAACTTTTCATTTTCACCTGCAAACACTCGGTGTTCTGTACCCATGGGATGTCAGAACACACTTTGCATGTGGAGTAAATGGCCCCACAAAAAAGGCACTTAGTAGGCAGAATGATTTTCCAGACTGGCAGCCCCTAGTGAGTATCTTTGGTTTGTACTGGTGAGCTATATTGGATGAAAATGGATAAAAACACAATTCTCCCCAAAYTGTGGACATTGCAGAAATGTCCTCATTTCCTCAGAGAAGTTCTCCAGGCCATTTATTTCACATATAGATGGTCACAGGTTGATTGCATATCTTAGGCAACTGTTATGATTACTGGAGTGAGTCTTTTCTGACCAGTTTTTCACAACTTCTTTATATCTGTGTAGGCATCCAGAGATGCTAGAAGGAAAAAGGCCAACCAGGCAAGCAAAAAAAAAGAAAACAAAGAAAACAACAACAATGAAAAATACACAAAAACAATCCTCATTCTTTTTCCTGTATTCTCCCCCTCTCTGTAAATTAGCTCTCATATTGCATTCTTCATAGTGAACTGAAGGAYGTCTGTCATTTCCCCAAATTTAATCCTCTACAAGAATGCAAGATTAAGGTGGAGGGGAAAGGGGAAATAAACATCTAGTTATAACTGAATCTATAGACCTCCTCCATTCCTTCAGGAGTGYTCAGCTGTCTGAAGATCACCACAGCAGCCAATGATCAAATACCAGCAGGCTCCTTAGGTGATACTTAGGGATTAAACAGATAATCTCATTCACATCCTTCTTATGGATTTTGATGCCTAAGACTGACAATATTCTTCATCAAGATTCCTCCTAGATATCTATAATTCTCACAGATCATACTCCCATTTGAGCTCAGTTTYCCCTTTAAAATCTTCTTTTTAACCTTGGCACATCCAGAGGGTGTGACAGCAAGGATCTGTTCAGGCTCACTTCAACTACTCAGTCCTTCCTTTCTTGATATGAAAACTAGAAAACTTCATTGTGACTAAAAGTGTATTTCAAAGGACAAAACTATACAAACAGAAAGGAATATATTTGCATCTAACATACGGATTCCTCTTCTGTGTAACCTGTGTCACTCACAAATACAGTCCTTATTCCCTGTTTCAGAAATTACCAACAGGACAGTGATTTTCATGGAAGTTATGATGTTAAAATTGTACACATTGAGAAAACAATTGGGCTTTCGAAATATGTTTTTATGTTGCTCTTCTATGAGAGACAGAGAAACACTTTTTCTCTAGTCAGATGAACCAGGAGGTTTCCAGGTCTTTCTGAGACTTTGATGTCATGCTATTTTGTGTTTCTGAGTCATGATTTAGTTCTTGAAATCACTTGCTGCTACTATTAAATCAGATTAGGTTTTGTTCTGAAGTGATGTCACCATCAAGAATAAAATATAACCTGTTTTTTTTTTTCCTTTTTATTTACCAGAAGCAACTATAAATTTACTGCGATATTTTCTTCTTTTTCTATCATGGTTTACTAAGGTGAATAACCTAAAATTAAATAAAGGTCAAACAAAAGAAATATTTCAATAGTACTGTGAAGAGAGTAAATTTTAACAGTGCTTTAAAAATACTTTTTTGTTGTGCAAAGATAATCTCAGTTTGTTTTTAAACTGGTTTAGCAAGAATGAGACCTATAATATGTGATTTCCACTCAAAATCTAACTACAGGTAATTTGGTTTAATTTGTAAAGCATCACAGTCAGATTTCAAACTGCATCATGGRCACTATATGTTTCTCAATTTTTCTTATAAAACAATAGAGATCACTTCCTATGAAGTGAGAGAGAAAAAGAGAAAAAAAACAGCCACTTTCTAATGAAAATTATTGTATCTGGTTATGGTAGAGTTCAGTAAAGCCCTCTAGTTTACTGTAGGGAGAAGAGGTTGACAGGTGACAGTATCTAAATGGTGTTGTGGCCACACTGTTGCGTGTGCAGTTAAAATCACACAAGTGATAGGGATTAAAACTGTGAAACATTCTCCCAAAACAAAGCTGATAGAGTTTCTTAGCCTCAAACCTAGTGTTTCTTAAAACTTTCTGTATTCCTAAACCACAAAATGTACTTTAAGAATAACTAAAGGTTACACAGTTGTGAAGCTGAATTCACTTGAGCAAATTTCGTATGCATTAAAATAATTTTAGAAGTTATTATTTGTCAGAATTCTTAGATGAATAACAGCTAATTAGGGCTAAGAAACAAAATCATAGCTGTAACTTCTTTTTACTTCTCTAGTTTGAAATCTAATCCTACTAGCTTTTCTCTCTGTATTTCTAATAAATAAAGAATTATTACTTAATGAATCTGACCTCCATCATACTTTTTTGTATAAGAGAAGTCTTTTGTAAAATATGGGGATTGGCAAGGAGATGACATGAACATCGCTGTAGCCAAGATTCTTTCCTTAACTTTTTAGATCTAGACTACTAACATTTGAAATATTAAAATAAGGCACTTATAAAAATTATGTGTCTTGTAAATTATTTAATATCTGAAGAATTTAAGGAGAGATGAAATATAATTGTTTRTTTCTATTCTAGAAACTGTGAGTTACTAGTATCAATGGGAGTCAGCTCATTGGTTCCAGAAGATTTTGCAGTTGCTAAATTTCCCTAAACAATCAGCAAACCAAATTTTATCCTAATTGTTCCCTTAATACTTTGTTTATCATCAATATTTATTTTAGACTTAACAAATGAGATTAAAGCTTCATTTTAACGAGATGAATGCCATAGTCCTAACTGAACCTTGACTATGTGTTTGCCACAAGCATTTCTAGGAAACACAGAGAGCAGTAACAACAAAATTCTTTGTCATCACCTGAGCGGTCACTGTGATTGAGTCACAAAATGAAGTCAAAGGGTTTGCATCAGTAAGTGACCTCACGTAAAGCTATGTATAAAATATTCARCATACTTCTTACTACATCACAGGATTTACAGGAACACCTGCTTAAGTAATTTTATGCTGTTTGGGTGAAATGCTTTTTACATTTCTTACAGTCCTGATTTCCCTGATTCTCTTGGGAAAATAGGAAAAGATTAAATACTAACAGGCAGTCAAACATATTTTTCCTTTAATTTAACATTTTCTGTCCTCTACACCTCTGGAAAACAATATCTGAAATCAGTAGAAAATCATTTATTCTTCTGGCTAAAGAATGACGAAGTGTATTTCTTAGTTTGACATCATTAATTAACTCATTAAATATTCTCAAGCAGAGGATTAGAATGACAATGCTTGGCCTCAAACAAACTTCATCTTTTTGTTTTCAATCCTTGCAGTACCAGTACACAACATTGCTAATGACATGTTAGCTACAGTTCAAGGAATAATAAAAAAAATCAGGGAATTAATTACAACTTCCCATTCAGCAGTTGGCAAAAAAGAGTTGATTAGTACATTTTTTCTCAAGATATGAATTTCTAAGAATATCTATGAACTTACACATAATTACACATAATTGTGGTATGTTACCTACAATATCTGATTGACTGAAACAGAGGGGGTTTTCTTCAACTAAGATTAAAAGAAGGATATTTATTACAAGGATTTTGAATTGACAGCTGCACTCCTACATATTTTCCATCAAGGTTCATGTGTTGAGCTTTGAAAAGTTAATTTTTAATGAAAAATCCTGGTTTTATAAAATCTAAATAACTGAAAGAAGCTGTGGAGCACGAGACGTGGAAGCTGCCCAGAGAGCTTTGGCTGCAGAACTCAATGACAATGTCAAGCACAGGTACAGTGGCTTTCATGGGGCACTGTATTAACCAGTCACTTGTCACCTTTCTGCAGTGCAAAATACATTAGAGACCCAGTCTCAAATATGCCTCATATATTACCCCAGAATCATAATCAGAATTCTGAATTAATTCAAGAATTCAAGATTCAAACTCATGGATTTCATAAGGAAAAAAACAAAAAACTTTTTCTAAATTTATTTTTGCAGTCTGTTGTTGTGCACCATAAGTGTCATATATCTTATTAATTTTTATTTATTTGCAAGGCAATATCACATACTTTGGCAATTGCTAGCAGAATCCAGTTCAAGAAGATTTAAAACCTCACACCACTGGATAATTGCATGATATGTAATATAAACCTCAAAATAACTATAATAAAGAGGAAGGGGTTTTTCCTTTGGTCTGAGAGCAGCAGGGAGGTATTGATAAATCTGTCACCTGTGATGCAGATCAAAGTTAGCCAAGGATGCAGTGAGGTACATATTATTGTCAAGGATAGGAAAATACATACAAGATATTCATTAAACAGCTATTTTGGAGGGACATATTTCCCCAGAGTCCTTAGGGGAATGATTTATGTATCCCATAAAAAGGTACAGAAAGACCAAGTTTAGTTAGTGAAATTAAAACTGACAAGATATTATTGAGGAAAATATTAAAGAATAACACAAGTGCACAATTAAGTGAATCCTGCAATAACATACAGAAGCACACACTGATAATGAATTAATTTAATTTAATTTGTAATCCTCATGAGTAAAAGCCCTGATCCATTTTTATGGTCTGTGGCACAGGATGTGCTCCACTTTCTGAGGTCATCTAGGAGTTTTATTTCTTAAATATTATCATTGCAAAAACTTGGGTTATTGGCAACATCCATGGTATTTTGTCTCTTCTTTCTACAGTGCATTAGATTTATCAATTTTGTTCTTTCACTAAATGTCATAGGTTCATTGGGAAAGGTAAATTTAGCCTGCATTCTGCAAACCCTTCTACATCTAGATTTCTATTACATGCAATTACAGAATTTTGGATGGTATGGTACTATTCAGTTCTTTCTTTCTGGGTATGGAAAACTAACTTCCTTGAAAGACTTTCAAACTTGCTTCAGACTGTAGCTGTCTGTAAGTATATCACCCTGGAAACAAAATCACAATGCTTTATCCCATTTCACATGTGCTAAAAATAGTTAGCAGAAAACCCTCAATGTCTTTCAGTGCATTGAATCTTTGCTTGTTTGTTTGTTTGTTTATAATTTAGGAAGGTTAAAGTGTGAACACACACACTAACAATTACTGCAGCTACTCAGATGAGTTTCTGCATTTACTAGCAAGTTTGCTTCATTTTTCAGCTGAATCACTGTTCTGTACTGACGTTAAAATAGCCTTTCCTCACAAAAAACAAGCCCAGATATTTCTCCTCTGAGCAGGTAGTGAAAGTGAACTCATTTCTTACATAAATGCATTTCAAATGTTTAATTATTTCTGAAATGTGTAATGGGAGAAGTTAGTGAAAACAGTATTTTGGGAATGGATGATCATGACTGTAGAGCATGAGGTTACCTGAAAGAACCCTTTCAGCCTCCCAYAGGCTAAGCTGTTTTGCATAGCACTGCAGCTGCCTTCAGAGGCAGATGATCCATCACCTCCTCAGCAGGAGGTATGGAAAATAAGAAACTATAAGAGGAAAAAGGAACAGTAATAACTGTAATAATGGCAGCAAAAAAAAAGCCCAATAATAGTGAGCATTTGCAAGGCAGGGATAATGTGTTCTGTCTCAAACTTGCTGAGTTTGCAAGCCTTGCAAGGCTGTATTTTGATACATGCTGAGATTCAAACCATTCGGCAAAGGATATGACTTTCTGCAAGACCTTTTCACAGACCCCGGGAGAAAATTGAATCTATATGCTGATTTAAAATAGACTTAAGCCCTCTTCCCACACCCAAAACAAAACTCAAAACTTAAGAAAGTGTTAAGGCTACAAAGATGAAGGCGAATCAGTTTTTGTCCGTCTCTGATGGTTTGYATTCCTAGTTTCTTCAAGAAAGTCTCACCAGTAAACATTTGCAGAAGGAGCAGACTTGCATTCTATTTTATGCTCTGAATGTGTCAGATCATGATTAGCTCTAGAGAATCCACTCTGCTATTTTATCCCCTGTTGATTTATCATAAATCAGTAGCCTGGCAATCTCGTGAGAGTTACACATTCCCACATGTGTGAGAATTTAAAGAAGTAGAATTCAGATAAAGGTAGGAAGAATAGGAAGGGTGAATTGTGTCTTTTCTGAATGGTTTCAAGGATAGCTCCAGGAAATCTGTTGCTTGGTGTTTCTCAGTTCATTTGCTTCTGTTCTGTGACTCCTTTATGGGTAATAAAAGAGACCTATGGAAGGAGCCTTAAAATTATTATTGGGAGTTTTATTTCCCTTGCTTGGATGATTAAAATGGTTCAGCAGCCTGTCTAGAATGCTATGATGTTTTGAAGTCCACAGCAATTTCAGCAATTACCAGCAGTTTTTCCTCTCACTGAACTTTACCTTCCAGTGAAGTGATAATGAACACAAATTCACAGATTATTGTTCCAAGGTTTATAGCTTGGGCCAGGGACACACAAAATTGAGAATTGATACTTTTCAGTCATGTGAGAATTTTCTTTTACATTTGAAGATATTTAATTTCATAATAATTACAAACCAAAGACAAAACCAAAAGCAGTGTTAGTTACTAATAGTATCAAAGAAGATGTGCCTTTCGTATTAGTATTTGTTTGTGTTATGTGTCATGAAATTGGAAGAAACTTCATGCATCATTTAGTTCATTCCCCAAACCAACATGTACATAAATCATTTAAAGTAATTTGGATGTAARATCTTTCGATCATGCATATTCAAAAATGTCAAGGAAACCTGATCCAGAGCTTATCCAAAGCTATTACAGAATATTTCATGTAAGGAGTTCTTGGATTAATTGTTGTGATTCAGTATTGGTTTTTTGTATAGTCAGAGAAAAGTATCTTGATAATATTTTGCTGATAACTTAAAAAGAGAAAAAATTACAGGCCTTTCTGAGCTGCTCTTACATTTTCACCCAAATCTAAATGTTCCAGATAGTTTAAACTGAAGAAAATCTTCATCCCATCCCTAAATTAGATTTGGTACCGTTGAGACAGCAGCTTGCTCTGGTGCTGCAGAAAGATGTATTGAAAGTGGGAGAAACATTGGCAAAGCACAAAGTCTTGGAGCAAACTCCAACAAGCAAATGATGGAAAAGATGGGATAAATTGCAAAAGTAATGCAAAACACCTCATGTACTCTCAGTGCTGTTTGACAAAGAGTGATAAAGAATAGTCTCTGGCTTTCATAAAGAAAAAGAAATATACCTTTTTAGTAACCTCTGACTGTTGTCTAGTTTTGTAGAACTTTTACTTCTCTTAGGAACTGTATGGCAGTGAAAACTTAGAAGACATTATCTATTTTGTTGGGCATTTCAGAAGGCACATACAGTAACAGCAAGACACAGTTGTCTGCTTTGGCTGTTTTAGTGATGTGGTGTGATTCCAAACATGCTACTTCCAACTTCTAGCATCTACAATGAAAAGGAGTGGCTGAGACAACAAAATTAATTACTGAGAAAATTAAAAACTAAAGGAATGTTTTTATGAAGCGTGCTAGTGACACATGCACAGGCTAAGCCAAGTTCAGAAGACTGGATGAGCTGCTGGAAAAATATTGCTGCCAACCTTAAGCATTCCTAGTGAAAGGATGACCAGCCAGATGCAACCCTCTCTCTTCTAAATGTCTGGATGACATCTGACATTTCCCACATTCAATCTCTGAGAAAATCCTGGTAAAAGTGAATCAGAGAAATATGAGAGAATTGCAATTGTTACTCAACATTGTGCTACACAGCYTCCATGCTTGACACCAGCAAAAGTTTGTACAAATAACCAAGAAATTATTTGCTTCAGCTCTGAGGCTAGTTGAATCTTTTATGTACGGTCTTAGATGGACATTGTTTTATGAAACAACTTTATAATTGTGAGTATTTGAAGGGGCAGTCCCAAAGACTAACAAAAACCTCATAAATTTAATAGATTAGATAAATAACTCATCAAAACAAAAGACAAATAGCCTGGGAAAATAGCAAAGTTGCCAAATTTTCCTGGATGATTATGTATTTGTTTTTAATTCACAAAGGAGAAGTAATTTACAGTAACCACTGGAAGACATGAGGGTGTAAGAAAAAACATAACAGGGTGGCACTGGGAATAATACTTAATCTTTGTTTCCTTATGGCAGTAAATTCCATAGCCAGCACTGAAGAAAGTGACTCTTCTTTGATTATGTGTCACTATTCTGAGAAGCAAAATAAATCAGTTTACACCATTCTGGAGCTGCTGGGCCTATGCTACTTCCCTTTACATATACCTGAGGTGTAGCTGTCCTGCAGTGCACAATGAAAACATACTTGAACAATACAAAAATAATTATCTTTGAAATAGCTCCAGATATTTTCAAGATATTAAAATCTTGAAATTGTGTCCTTATCAAATTACTTCTGTGGTTTTCATATGTTCAGAAGTCAAAAATTTACATTACCCATATCCATCTCCTTCAAATGTACTTGTTTTGACCATTTCTGGGGGCTGAAACTTTTGTATAGGAGTATTCAATTCTATTTTTGCTTGATATTCCTTTTAAAGAAAAAGTCTTGTGATTTATTCATTGCAAAGTAAGCCTATTAAAATGTCAAAGGTTGAGAAATGAGAAATACTGGTGCACTCATCAAAATGCTTTTAGTTGGGGCATGTTGTGTTATAGTTTAAAAAAAAAAAAGATTAATTGAAAAGGATTATTTATAGTGACTACTTTCAGATAGACTGATTGTAATTTAACTTGCTTTTATAGACTGTTTGGGGGTGGGTTGAGGGGAAACTGATTAATAAGCACAGCTGTCTTTGTGGTAAAATGCCATTTCTTTTAAAAATCATTACCATATTTATATTTGGTATCATCACTATTAACAGTGATTAGGAAAAGAAAATAAAATAACTATGATTAAAATAAAATTGATAACACATTTTTATGTATTTTAATGCTCATGGACATTATTTTTAGCTCAGTGGAATGTGTCAGTGTTTGCTGATATTACAAAGGGAAAGCAGCTCTGAACATTCAACAGTAGAACAGTTGTCAGCTAGAAAACTGCCTAAAAGTTTTCCTTTATAATCCAGACTAGAAAATATTATATTTACTATGTTTKCAGCTCTGTGATAATAATGTTTGTCTATGATAATAATAAGGTATTTTCTTCATGAATTTAATTTGTGAGTGGTAAGTATAGAGCATGAAGTGTCAGATCAGCCTTAACTTTTCTTGCAGATAAAGAATTTACTGCAATGAAAAGTTTGGTGAAATTGACTGATGGATTTATACAAAAGAACTTGTACACTCCTGGGCTCCCTTTCACTTGCTTGTTCTCCAAAGTTATGTGAAGCTTTGACACAACAGGGAAATTGAAGAGGGGYTTCTTCTTTTTTTTCCTAAATTTCTTTAAAATCAACAGGTTGCTGAGATAGAAAGCTCAGATATTCAGATAAACAACATTCAAGCGAGAGTGGCCATTTATTCATGTTTTTATGTTTTTTTCTTTTTTTTTTTTTTTTTTTTTTTTTTTTTTTTTTTTTTTTTTTTTAGACTAGGAACATTCATGGAGCTTTTTTTGGTTCTAATTTCTTCACTTCACCCAGCAACTGAAATTGCCCTAGTAGTGGGGCAATTTACGCAAATACCTATGTATGCTGTCTATTTCACAAATACATAGGCAAGAAAGATTCTGATTTGCAGACTAAGAATAGGAATTTGACTGTAATTAAAGTATAATTTCAGAGCTGTTGGCTGCATGAGGGAAATGCTGGAACTTCAGAAAAAAAAGCTACTATTTATATGTCTAACTTTTCAGAAACAGGTATTTTTCTTTATTAAACCCAGACTGTCAGATACCTGAAAAGAATTGCATGACACAAATATTATCCTGTCAAAGCATTTAATGGAGCCCATAATACTCATCTAGTTTTGCTCTTCCCTGAATTGTCAAGGTCCCCAGTGATACTACCTGGGAATAGAAGCTACAAGTCCCTTCTTTACAACAGGTAAAAAAACTACTTGGTAAATTATTTTTTATCTTTTTCTATGGAAAAGGTTTGTAACAGTCTTTCAAGGAGCAACGCAAAATCTCAAATTTCATGAAGAACACAGGCCACTTTTTGTTTTCTCAAGTAAATCTCATCCCAACTAAGAAAAAGAAAAAAAAAAAAAAAAAAAAAAAAAAAGATAGAAATCAACAGAAACAATACTGTTGTTGAAGCACAATTCTGTATCCCAAGGATTTTCAGAAGCATTCTGTAAAGTTGAAAGAGAATACATAGTAATAGTTCAGTGTTAGTCTTTGTCATATCATTTGTGGTTCACAGCAGTCAAAATACAATTTTGTGAATAAAACTGATTGTGCCTCTTACCTCTTTGCTACCTTTGTGGATTCTGTCAAATTATCTGAGGAAGCAAAAAAAATGCTCTATAGTAATCTCATAGAAATTATTTTCTCTCTTATAATCAAAAAGGCAAGTAAGAATCAACTGAGACTAACAAAATAATATTAGAACATAAATGGTTGGAAAAATGAGACTACACTATTTGCTCCAAGAAAAAAAACAAAGTGTAAGTGAAAGTGTTATCAACCATAGCTGTAATGTTTCCTTTGAAAAATAAAAAACATAGAAGCTGTCCAGACCTGTTATTCTTATGGTCATCATGACAGCTTAATATGCCACTGGATTTAAAGTTTTACTTAGAGGAATTCAGGACTGCTATTTGATCATGCCTAGTGCTGGTGAATAAAGGATAGTTCCATTCAATAATAAATATTTTGTGCATATATACAGTCATTAATTTGAGTCATTTTTACTGAGCTGAGGAAATCTGTAATAAGCATGGACTTAAAAAAAAACGCACAAAAAAAAGAACACAAATTAGACAGAAYAGAGAATGGAAATTATATCCTCTAATACAAACAAAAAATTGACAAGATTATAACACCATCCACCCACAGTTATAAAATTACGGTAGTAATTAAAATGTAATTGTGAAGTAGCAAGTAAAAAACAGATGTCACCAACCACAGATATCAAGGAAGAATAACAAAGATCACAAATCTGCGAGGACCTGCTGGGATGTGAAAATATTTGCTGTTCTAAGTGTATTTCTGCAAGTGCATCATGGACTATGCAAATCTTCGTGAAGATATAGCACTAGATGAAGATTGGTATGTTACATAACCAGATTAAAGCACAAGCATTCTAGCAACACACTTATTCTAATTATTTCTGTACCATAATATTACCATAAATCAGTGATAATATTCAACAAAAAATATAAAAAGAAAAAAAGAAAATAGAAGAAAAAAGAAAACCACAATTCACTATGAAGTTAGACACTATTTTTAAAAGATCATAGAATCACAGAATGGTGCAGGTTGGGAGGACCTTAGAGACCATCTAGTTCCAATCCCCCTGCTGTAGACAGGGACACCTTTCACTAGACCAGGTTTCTCAGAACCCCATCTAACCTGGTCTTCGAACACTTGCAGGGATGGGACATCCAAAGCTTCTCTGAGCATCCTGCTCCATGGCCTTCCCACACTCACAATGAAGAATTTTTTTTTTTCCTGATAATTAATCTAATCCTACTGTCTGCCACTTTTAAACCATTGCCTCTTGTTCTGTCACTATATGCCCCTATAAATAATCTTTGCTCATCTTTCCTGTAGTCTAAGCAATTTGGTAAACAAGACACAAGTGTCTTGGTAAGAAGATCACAAGTGTCAAATAAGATAATGAAGATATTTCAAAAATATACTATTTCAAAAAAAAAATAGTTGAAAATATTTAGCAAGTAGTACAGGTTAGCCTTAGAAAAGATTAGACTAAACTTTAAATGGCAAAGTAGTCATTGTAGATGTAATAGATTTATTGCAATTTGAGATTGCTTGGAATTCTAATCTAGATATAATTAAGAAAGACATTGAGGTGCTGGAGCACATCCAGAGTAGGTCAACAGAGCTGGTAAAGGGCTCAGAGTGCAAATCTTTTGATGCTGAGGGAGCTGGGGGTAGCTTAGGCAGGAGGCTTAAGGAAGACCTTGTTCTTTTCAAGTACCTGAAAGGACACTGCAGCAAAGTGAGGGCTGGTCTCTTCTCCCAAGAAACAAGTGATAGCACAAGAGGAAATGGCTCCAAGTTTTGTCAGTGGAAGTTTACTTTGGCTATTAGGAAAAATTTCCAAAGTGTTGTCGATTATTTTAACTGGTTGCCCAGGTTAGTGGTGGAGTTACCATCCTTGGAGGTATTAAAAAGAGTTGTAGAAACTTAGAAATGTGGTTTAGTGATGGACCTGTCTGTGTTGGATTAACAGTTGGTTTTAATAATCTTAGCAGTCTTTTCCAAATGAACTAATTCTATGCTTATGCTCTTGACAAGAGAAGAATTATATATTTTGTTATTCAAAACTTTCACCAAAAACATTTAATTCAGTAAAAATTAATTGTTGAGCTAGACACACAAAAACCTGATGGTGCAGAAAGCAGGGAGGCATCCATATTTGGTATAACTTGGGTCAAGCCTCTGTCACTAAAGTATTCATCCAACAAAGAGCCACACAGACTACAGTTACAGAGGTGATGGAAGTGCTCATGCAAGATCTTTGGGAGGAGAAGTTAGTGGGATGCTTTGTCCCAGAAATCTTTCTCAAAATAATTTCTTCCGCACCCTAGTAACTGTTCCAAATCACCTCTTGGCTGATAAGGCAGCAAAGTTGACAGCTGTGTTCCATGTGTAAACAGTAGAAAACTGACTTCTAAGTCA
Source organism: Malurus melanocephalus (assembly GCF_030028575.1). Classification (NCBI taxonomy): domain Eukaryota; kingdom Metazoa; phylum Chordata; class Aves; order Passeriformes; family Maluridae; genus Malurus; species Malurus melanocephalus. The sequence continues at coordinate 42,805 of NW_026623388.1, read as the reverse complement.
TTGACTAGTTTACACAAAGCCTAGCTTTTGACTTCTAAGGAATTTTCACAGACTAGGCACTCTGCCATATCCCCAACAAACCCCATTATTTAAGGATTGTTAAATTTCTTAATCTTTCAGGCAAATTAATATTACTATCTAAATGACAACCTCAGAGTGTCTCAAAAATCTTGCCTTATTTTCTCTACAGATTTATCTGTAGAAATTCACTGCAGGATATTCCCTGAGGCATATCCTTATACAGGAAAGAATTCAATTCCTGAGAAGCTAAACAAAAAAAATGAACAAAGCAGAAATCCTCACTAAGCTGTACTACTCATCAGTCCTAAAATGTTCATTGTGCTTCCTTCTACTGGGGGAGCTTTGRGCATCAGAAAAAATGTACATCAATGTAATAATGGCCTAATCAGTGATATAGTCACCATGAGATGTCTTGACCATCCTATGATAAAACTTCCTGTTTGTATTTTTAATTTAAAAGTTCAGGAGCAGAACTTATTCTATTTAACAAACTTGTCTCCAAGATATTCGGAAGAGTGACTTGGAAGGTCTGTTGAGGATTTATGCAACATGAATTCCTTGGGATATAACATACTTCTCTGGCATCTGTTTCAAAATAAAAAAAAAAAAAAAAGTTTTTTGTGGAAAAGTTGGAGGGCTTTTATGTGGATTAAAAAGTCCTGAAATAATACTGAATTATGAKTTTATAAGCAATTCAGTACAATGTGTTAATGAACGTAAGCAAAAAGAAAAAAAAGAACAAAACACCCATAAGCCAACATAAACTCCTATCAATGACTGGTCATTCAACACGTATCTTAGGTAAATTGGAAAAAATAAAGTGGATTAATAAAAATTTAGAAAAGGAAAAATAGGTGAAGAATATGATTTTTTTTAACAAATTCTGGGTTGAAATGGATAAGTATCTGTATTATCATTTTCTGGAATARTTCATCCAACTAGAAAAAAAATTAATTCTAAAATTCTCAGATGAATCCCACTGGAAACACATTATTTTAACTGATCTATATTCCCAAATACATTYTGAATATTAATTAGGAAATGAAAGTTGACCATGTGTTTCGAAATTATTGCAATTTCAAGTTGCAAAAAAAAACCTATCTAAAATCCTTCTTTGTATGTATATTCTAGCTGACACTATTTTTGTGAAGGCGGTGGGGCTAAATTGAATTTCAGTTTTGCATCTGGCCACTAATACTAATATTTYATTAATGATAACTCACTGTAGGTACAGCACTAAAAGGATGAAGTTGGAAGTATTAACAGTTGTTTTATGAGTATATTCACTTTGCATTTAGGAGTGGATATGGCCTTTAATTCCTGCCCTAAACTAGAGTGTTGTTGCACAGCTAATAAACATGGATGGATGAAATTATCCTTGTKTACAGAATATAAATCAATTTTTAAAGCCCTTTGAGATGCTTGAGGGCTAAATGTTACAGAAAATTATCACAGTATTGTGTGAACATCAGTCCCTCATTCTGTTATTCCCATAAGCTATCCATAACAGCATTATCTTCTGATCTGATTGAAGCTTCAGGATGATTTTTATCTCTGAAGAGGGTTGAATCTGCTTTCAAAACTATTGATTGATTTCAAGATGCCATGCAGTTTGGATTAATGGTAAAACACAAGTATGTTATATTGGGCAATGAAGAGGAAAATAAAAGATTAAACACAATATAAGGGAATAGGAAGAAAATACAGAACAAGACACTGTAGTTTGTTGGATAGAGTATTCCAGATGCTCATTCAAATAATCATCTTGCCAGTGTGTATCAATAAAACCACAGGCAGGAGACAGAGGGGACAGGGGTTCTGCTCAGCACTTAGAAGAGTACATACAAATACTGCACCCAGTTTTGAGTTTCCCACAAGAGATAGAYGTCGATAAACTGGAATTAATTCAGCAGCAGTCTCCCAGGATGGTGGGGTCTAKAGCTGCTGAGAGACTGAGCTGTGTTCAACCTGGAGATGAGGTTTTAAGGGACCTCTGAGCAGCCTGCATGCACCCAAAATGGGGATTGCAAGAATACAGAGCCTGGTGAGAGTACAAGGCACAGCAGCCTTAGGTTAAACGAGAGGAGGTTCTGYGCAGGCATGAGGTGAAAACCTTCAAGTATGGGAAAAGGCTTTCCAGTGAGGCTGTGCAGTCTTTATCTTTGGAGATTTTGAAAGTCTGACTACATAAAGTCCTTAGAAACTTGGAGTGAAATCWGTCTTGGTCAAGGAGACTACACCAGAGACTGCCTGAGGTCCCTGCCCACAGTGAGGGTTCAGTGACACAGGAACAGCCAGAATCACAGCACTGCTCAATGAACTGCTCAGATACCCACAGAGCCTCACTGTTTCTTTCAATTCCTCACATTTGCCAATCAGAACATAAAGTCTGTTAGGGATGTGAGGTGGTCTGCTGCAGTCTGAGAGTACATGATGGAGATCTTTAAAAGACCCTCTCATGTTAAGAAATAAGCAGAACAAACTGAGTGCATTTTATCCCACGGAAACAACCAAACCAAACCAAACCAAACCAAACCAAACCAAACCAAACCAAACCAAACCAAACCAAACCAAGAAAAAAAACTCCAAAACCACATGAGCAACAAAAAAGCAAACAATACACAACACTCGGACATAATAAGAGCCAAGAATAAAAAAATGAGAGTAGATTAATTTAAGCTAGAAAGATATTCAGGTGTATAAAAGTATTTTTAAGCAGAAAAAGATGGCATAAATAAAAGACATTTCTTTCACACTATCTCTGCACATTTCATAGCTGGAGGTTTAAAGCACTCTCTTAAAAAGACATACGTCTCTATATCTCTCTATGCTGTTATCTGTGTAATCTATATGTACCTATATATAAACATTCAACTACTCTCAGAAAGAAAGGATTTGTCTCWAATATTTTATGAAGTAAATGCTCAAAGTATGGAATAATTCAGAGTCCTGTGCATCCTGACTGTGAAAATTGCTAGGAATTTTTTTCTTCTGTCAAAGTTATTTTTTAAAAAATGTATTTCAGCAATTTTCTTTTTCTTTTCAGGTAGATTTTTTTTTTTTATTTTGATGTTATTGCTGTTGGTCTGGGTTTGATTTTGGCTGATTARATTTCTAAAGGCATGAAATGGACTTGTTGATCCCAAGAAGTGTGATGGTCTTGGTATAAACGAGTATATAGGCAGCATTTATTTCAMGAAGTATTTAGACTTTAGAATAACCGTTCTTAATAACAATAGTTTTCCTTTCCAATAATAACACTTAAATATTATTTAAACTAAACAACCACTTTTTCAAATTCTTATATTTGTTAACATTTATAAACTTTTCCACTTCCCAATCTGGAAAGATATGCAGGCACAGATCCCATATGAAACTTCTAGTACTTCAGTTCATTGCTGAATTTGGCCTAGAAGTAAAATACTAATTTCATTTAAATAAGTAATGCTCTGGAGATTGACATCAGATGGACCCAGATTTTAATCACAGTCTCCGACATATTTCTTCTACTATTGTCAAGTAAAGCATATTATTGCTTCTTTTATTAATTTTTAAAACTTTTTATATGCATAGTGGTGCAAAGATTGGCTCACAGTAAATAATATCATGTCTGTGGAAAACATATCAGTGAGTAACAAGTCCTGACAATTTTCTGTTGCAGTAATTACTAAAGGTATTGAAACCTAATTAAACTCTTCCTTGATTCAAACATTCAAAAAATCTGATTATAATTTTTAGATGGCAAGCTGCTGATTTTGTAGGGAACTTAGACAACATTCTTTGTTTTTCTGAAGAACTCTGGTTTACCCTGCATTTAAACAGGATAGTAGCACTGAAACTATAAGTTCCACATATCTGCCTGTGAAGTTATGATGGCATTGCTGTTCCTCTGATCATGGTGAGGAGATAATGAGAGCAGGTCCGAGGCTACATCAGAGGAGAGGATCTTTTCTTTTGGTCCAGCAAAGTACCTGGGCATATGCTAAACTTTCCACTCTGACAGTGTTTACAGGCCTTCATAGACAATGTTGGATTGATTTGCTTCATCAAGAAAACATTGTCAAAGTCCTGATGCAACCACCCATGAACTGCCCCCACAGGCTCTTCTATTAATCAAATTCACATTGCAGTAATCTCATCTAGACTTAAAATAATTGATCTAATTCATCCCATGATAATTAGTCAGGATATTATTATGTTTAATAAACCACATTCTCAAATCAGGAGTTATATTTTTAGACTTTTTTTCCAATAAATTTTAAAATGAGCTCCTTAGGTAAATGAAAATTAATACAACTTAAATTAAACTCATAATTGTTATGAGTAGGATATATTTATCCTTTTTTTCTTGCCATGTGCCAGATTGCATGCACTGCTAGCTAGTAATTTACAAATGAGCAATTATCCATCACTAGGGAATGA
>NW_026623388.1:27841-37552 GCF_030028575.1 Malurus melanocephalus | reverse complement strand
GGCTGAAAATGTCAACTTTCTCATAGCTGTCTAATAATACAGATTCCTGTACTAGAAAGTCAGGAAACATGGATATGTGGAAAATAAAATTTAACAATTGTCAAGCGTTAACCACATGTTTCACATTCTTAGTAACAGTAAACCTTGATCTTAAGCAAAGCCGCAGCTGAATATTTCACTTTTACCAAATTTGTTTAATTGTCCCGGAAAGTTTTAGTTATAGGTTCTTTATCTGTATATCTTTCAAGTTAAGTCATAAGTAAGTGAATTTCAATTATTTAAGTACAGATACTGCTAGGATGAGTTCAGACATGCAAAAGAAAAGAAACAGTAAAAGTACAATTATAAACAGTGTTGTAAGAGATTCAATTACTTGGAATACGTAAGTACAATTTGTTTAATCTTATTATAAAATGGGTATTTTTACATTGTAAAATATGTTAAAAAGCAAAACCCAAGTAATTTATAACAAAGACTAATACCCATGTAAGCCTTTTTTTTTTGTTTCAAACTGGCAGGGGAAAAGGGAATACTGCAATACATATTTCCGGTTTAACATTAGATTCTCTCACATGGAGGGGAGAGGCAAGGGTTTATATTTTCTAAAAGCAATGAAAAATGTATATTAAGAAATTTTACCCAAATATTCTTGCAAAATAATACATTTAACAATTTTTAGGAGAAATGAAGAAACAACAGACACTTGTATAGATTTTTTGCTTACTTAAATATTTAATTAAAAATTTGGCTTTTTTTTCACCACTATCTGATGAGAGAACATGCATGTAAGGAAATAGCACCTCCCCTTGGAAATTCAATTCAAAACTGCCTTAGTGCTTTCATGGAAACCACTGACCTTCAACCACCTGTTAAGCACTATTGTCTTATAATGTCAGTTTATATTTCTAAATGGATTCTCTGTGTCTGCTCTGTCTAAGTCATGGATGGATAGGAACAAATGAGGAGGAAAAGAAGCACTGCATCACTGCTACAGTCCCTCCAGACCTTTCCTATAAGGCAGAAGTTGAATTTCCCTAACAATTAGAGGCAGATGCTCTGGAAGATTCAGTCACTTGTCTCTGATACTACAAAGAGCATTTAAACTCGTGTCCCACTGCAGCTCAGCTGAGTGGATTGTGCGATTTTGTGTTGTGCACACATGACTGTATTCATAATATGATCAGAGTAGTAGACACTATTTTACTGTTCTAGATAAGCACATCTGTGTCATCCATATGCATATCTTTACACAGATTTACAAAGGTTAACATTAAATATCTCTGCCCAGGTAGAAGCATTGAAGATCCATTGTCATGGAGCTCAGATAGATATATTTTAGTCTATTTTACMTAAATAGTTGCAAAGCATGTTCATATTCAGCAAAACAAAGTTCTTCATGATGTTTAAATATTCTGCACAGCAAGATCTTAATTAATGCTCTGGCGAACACTTATATTTGAACCCACCAATAAATATGAGGTAAAACAATTTGATTTTATTTGCACAAAATCATAGAATTGCTTACATTAGAAATGACTTTTAAGATCAAGTCTGAAATGTAACTAGTTCCTTTTTATAGTTTTAAAAATGTCAATCTTAAATAAGATGTTTTTCTCATAATGAAAAATAATTTATTTTTAGAATTAAATACTTAAAAAAACTCCTAAAAAAACATTCTTTTACAAAAACATCCTGATAAATTTCTTTGCATTTTCTAAGCTCTCTTTTCTGAGTATTTTTTGAAGATCAAACTGAAAACACAYATCACWTAATCSAATTCTTTCTGGAACCATTTTTCARTTGGCTGAAGAATTGGTTACAAGAAGTTGCAAGTTCTGTGTCTGTCTTCCAAATAATCTATTTTAAAAAAGCATGCACTCATCTTCCCACAAGCTATCTGTTTTTTTGAAAGGAACCTCAAAAATTCCCTAACTTCTCCTAAATAGCTACTATCAAAGAATAAATTATTGAATCCTCTTATTCCTGTTTGTTTTTTGTTGGTTTTTTTTTGTTGTTGTTTTTTTTGTTGTTTTTTTTTAATTGTAAAGGGGAAAGTGCCATTTCAGCCCAACTGATTCTGTTGCTCTGGTCCTTTGACCTAATGAGTGGTTGTCCAGAAGCCTCCAGTCCTGATTTTCTTTTAAATGTCAAGATTTGTACACAAACTTTACTTCCCACAACTAAAAAGAGTCCTGTTACTCCTATGAGTTTCTGTGCAGCTCTGTCAAATGGAAAATAAGATATTGGTGTCTGAAGAAGTGTTTTTTCCATGTGGCCTTATATGTTGGAAAACAAGGGTGGAGGGTGAAGTGCACTTTAATCCTTTGTGCAGGTTTTGGAGGGTGTAGAATTAGACTTCTTCAGAGCAGCTGGTATGGGGATGTGTTCTGGATTTGTGTTRGAAACAAGTTGGTAAAACAGGGATATTTTCATTAYTGCTGAGSAGGGCCTTTTCTGCTTCTCACCCCAACCCACAACAGATGGACTGGGGYGTACAAGAAAAGGGGACACAGCCAGGACAGAYGACCACAACCATRATATGTGATGCCATGCTTAGCATGGATGGCTGCAGGAGTGGTTGGTGCTGAAGGATACTGCTTGGGAGCTGGATGGGCATCAGCTGGTTGATAGTGAGAAATTCTTTCCATTTGAATCACTTGTCTTTCTTTGGATGTTCTTTTTCTGTGGKTTTTCTTTAATGACAATTATAACAATAAAACCTATTTTTTTCTCAACACATGGTCTTCTCACTTTTAGAGTTCTGAATCTCTTTACCATCCCACTAGGGCAGAGGAGTGKGCAAGTGGCTGTGAGGTGTTTAGTTGCTTCCTGGGGTTAAATGCYGACACTATTAAACAAAATAAAAATAAATGCATTTGCACAATTCAAAATAATAATGTAGTTATAAGAATATGAAATGCAGTTGTTTGGTTTTGTATAAAGCACCTTTTTCTTCTGATAATTCTTTGATTAGACATTTGTACATTACTTTTATTTTTACACAGAAACATTGAATTTTGCTATCCTTTTACATTAGTGAGTGATTTCACACCCAGGGTTTTTTCAGCCCTTTTGACATTCCAATGTATTGGAGAATCAGATGTACACTTTTCTTTGAATCAAATTTACAAGGACACAATGCTTTGTGCAATAGTTGTTTCTTACAAAGCGCAACATCTTCTTTAGAAATTACATTAACCAAAGTGAACAAGTGATATGCATTGTACTAAAGGGAAAAGACACCTCCATGATGCCTGATAATAGAGATCAAGAAAATGCTTCTGGGCATTGTACCCCTAGTATGATTTTAAAACTCACCATTTCTTACACTCTAAGTATTCATGCTGTTTCCATAACTGATTCACTTTTTTTCTAAAAAAATATACATGATGATAGTAAAAGACAGCTCTTTTTTCTAAAGGGTAATAAGAATTGGTGGAGGTTACTCAGTTATTACCTCTGAATGTTCCAATCCTTTCTTTTGTTAGGAATGTCTATAAAAAAATTGCCACAACTTCACAGAGACCATTGAATTTCAGGATCTCTTTCCATTCTGCTGTTTCTTTCCACCTGTCTATTGSTGTCACTTCCCAAGACAGGCATCTGAACTACAGATGTACTTCCAGCCACATCCAGAAGCTTTGGAGGTGCTTTGCCTCCCCATACCTCAAAAACACCTCAGCCTATGGTACTGAGTAAACTATAATTTCCAATATGATCCCCACCACACTCTATTAGGCTGGAAAGCCTTTGGGGTTTTCCTCTAGCATTTAATTGTGATAAGAAGTTAATAGGGGTTAGTTAATTAGGGTGTCATATTAAGGCCTTCAGGTAAATTATTAGTTTAAGCAAATTCAGCTAACTGACAAGGACACGGAACAAGACATATCAGGAGAAACTGCTGGACATGCAGAAAGCAGTGTGAGAAACTTACTGAATTATGGATGGTGCTGAGGGACTCCTGGGTGACATSGGTAGTGAAAAGGAAGCTCTGGGAKAAGTGACCAAACTTCCCAGATAGCTGGAAGATAACACTAGGAAAGTTTTTGGGAGCAGAGTCTTACACTGCCAGTTCCATATGACATTCCAAAGCAACAGTGTCATAACCACCAAGTTTGTGCACAGTTGCAACAGAAGTGGGAATTATGGAAAATAGAGCCTGGAAAATAGAGCAGATTTTGTAGCTAAGCAGGCTGTGGTGGAGGCAGAGAGGTAAAAGGGTGGCAAAAAATTAAAATCAGGAAGTGACAAAAAGTATGACAAGGTGTGGAAATCATGCGCTGGTCTTGTCTTGGAGCACTTGTCAGCAGAATTGGGCATAACCTGTACCCAGAGCATAACCAGGGACACAGACCTTTTTTTTCCTGACAACATGTTAAGTTGCAGACCCGCTGCCATGGTCACAACAGCCACAGATGGTGGCACAGATGCTTTCCTATGTGAGCAAGGGGTCACATATAGATTGACAACTCAAGCATCCTGGTGTCTTCGCACCAATGACTGCTGCAGATGTGGTGGCACCAGAAACAGGCTGCCACTTCATACCTCACAGCAGCAAACCATGCATAAAAGTATTGATTGTATTAAGACATAAAACTTTCTACTAGCTCTTGACAAAGAACATATGAGGGAAGAAACAAAATGTATTTGAGCATAGCAATGGATATAACCTAGTCAGTTCATCAAATGCAATCTGCTGACATGAGCAAAGTCCATCACAAAAGTCAGATGTTGAGGTGAGTAATGTGGGCCAGGACACTACTAATTCATATGTCAGTGCCACTAGAAGAGTAACACCAAAGCTCCACAAATATTTCAGGAAAGGGCAGTTTGAAACTGCTGCCATGTGGAACAGTCAGCATCACAGCACATTTACAGAAACAGGTCTTTTTTCTTCATAGCTATCATTCTGGCTTAAATAGCTTAAAATGCTTCCAAAACCAGTGCATGTTTCTGTATTATTTCTAGAGCAAGGGAAAATTGAGCAGAAGTTTCACATCACCAGATGCACAATGCATAGATTTGTAGAGTAAGATGTTACCACTCTGTTATAAATAACTGGAGATTAGGAGGAAAGAGTTGTGGGTTTGGTGATTTTTTTTTTTTTTAATCAAACAAGAATCACATATCCACTTACTTATTTATAGCCCCTCAAACTTTTCCACTCCCCAAAAAGATGTAAAGAGCCAGAACTCATTATTTCAATACATATCCAGGCAATTAAATATGAACTGATGATTTCTTTTTTTATTATTTTTTGCTAGGTGGATTTAAATCCAAACAAAATAAGCAAAATAATTACAATATACTCTGTATATGTTAAAACTATCAAATATTTATCTCAAACTTTTCTATTACATGTCCTCTAGGAAAATTGCTAGGATCAGTGGTAATGTTTTGGCATAAAGGGTAAGAATGTTGGGCCATATTTTTTTACTAGTTTGGATGGATTACACAGGTCCATTAAATTTATGAGTTTGTGTCTGAACGTTTTTTTCCCTGTGTTTTGAGTTTGGTTTTTTTTTCCCAACTTATAAAAAAAAAAACAAAAAACAAGAAAATAAAAATTGTTAAAAGGCAGGGTATTCATAAACTCATGTCAAGACTTTTAGAAACAGAGAAATTCTGTGTATTGATCCTGAAGGAAAATTTGATTARCGATAAGACATTCAGGCAGACATCCCATACCATATTTGTCAAAGAGTTAAAGATCTTTGTATTGATGTATTTGCTCACTGCTACAACTGCTTTTGAAGTACTCACTCCAATAAGAGCCAAATATCATCCAAYAGAGCAAATCCTATGTGTGTGTGTGTGTCTGAACACATATTCACACCCATGGAGCAATAGGCAGAGTGACTACAGAATTCTGAGATTAATAATAATGAATTTTTTCTCAGAAWCTTCAAGGTTTTAAAGCAATGCTGGTGAGTGCCATTAAACAGAGCTCACTAGGCAAATCTGCAAGTCTGAGTAACCATGATCAAACCACATGTGAAACCCGAATATGTTCCAGCTTCTGAAGGAATAGCACAGTGTAGAATATGCTGAGAGCATGAAACAAAAAAAAAATCCAGACACAAAAAATAAAGAAGAGTCATAGCAACGTAGAATTGTTTGTGTTGGAAAAGTCCTTGAAGATCATAAAGTCCAACCAGCACTGCCAAGTCCACCACTAAACCATGTGCCCAAAGGTCACATCTACACTTCTTCAAAGTATCTTCAGGGGAGGGTGACTCTACCACTTCTGTGGAGAGCCTGTCCCAGTTCTTGACCAGCCTTTTGTGAAGAAATTCTACTAACAGACAAAGTAAATCTCCTTTGGATGAAATTACAATAGRAGATCAGGTTGGTCCAGCACGACCTGCCTTTGATAAACTAATGTTGGCTGGGCCTGGTCCCCTGGTGTCTTGCACATTTCATGTGATGGCACTCAAGATGATCTGCTCCATGACCTTCCTGGCACCAAGGTCAGGCTGAGCAGCCTGTAGTTCCAAGGATCCTACTTCTTGTCATTCTTGTAGATAGGTGCCAAATTTAATGGCCTCAGGCCAAGACTTCTCTAGCTATCTAGGCCTGTTGGTAAAAACATTGAAAGTGCTCACTGGGCTCTTCTATCAGCTGCCTCAGTGTCCTTGAGTGCACATCCAGCCCCACAGATTTCTGTATGTCTAAAGGGTGTCGGAGGTCACTGACCATTTCCCCTTGGATTATGAGGGCTTCATTTTCCTCATATAATCTTACCCATTAGCAAGTGTTTATTTAATTTAGTTTTAGAAATGGAGATGTTACCACACTTGTAATGTGTCAATTTGTAAACAAATTGAAAGCCCACAGAAAATGGTCTGATACAAATCAAAAATCTAATATGTACTGAGCAAATTAATTAAACACTGAGATTTACACGTTTGTCCTGTCTCCTGTGGTCTCATCTGCATCCACTTGTTTGTAGCTACCGTTTCTGTGGTTTCTCTTTGCTATCCAAATGCTGGTGCTTTTGAGAAATAGCCTCCTAGTTAGTGAGGATAGCAATTACTCTGGGAAGACAGAGCATTATTTACTCCAGATTTGTCATCTGGAGAATCTGGAGAATTCCAGAATTCCAGAGTAAGCTAACAATTTGTCAAGAACATACAGCGAAAAGAGAAAAATTCCAAAAGAAGGTGAAAGGGCAAGAACTGGCAGAACAAAAGTTGCTGTAGAGCCACAAAAGACTCATGGTTTGCATTTGTTGTTGAAGTTCTGTAAGAAAATGTCATATCTCTGGAAAGTACTGGAGTTTATAAGCTACCCATGCTGCATAAGCCAGTCCCGAAACAGCCTAGTAGACATTACTGTTTGGGAAATTATCTAGTATAGTAAAATATGATATGCATAAGAGCGATGGAACTTAGACTGGGCCATATCATATGTTATTACTCCATTTAATATCTTAAATAATACCCATTTTCCATTTCCAAACACCAAAAATGGTGTTTTCTTACCATTCGAGTTTCTTACCATTCAGTGGTCTTTTGTCAGCCACCCAATACATGCATATTTAACTACCCTAATCTTTCCACCTAAATGATGCCATCAYTTCCCTGACTGTTTTTAATCCTCTTCTCTGAAATCTCTGCAATGTTTTTTTTCTGGCAACTAAGTGTCCTACATTTAATGCAGCATTCTGAATACACTTACTACTGCAGCTGAACAGAAAAGAAAATTCTCTGTGGCAAGATGCCTGTAAGACTTYTTCCCCATATTGTGCTGGCTGTTTTTTCTCTGGTATCACATTGAATTCTCAACATTAGCTTGCTGYAAGTGTGACCACAACATTTCTGTATGTGTTATTGCTTCCTAGATTTATGAGGGTCTGCAAAGATCCACACGCCCCTCAGCATCAAGCATAGAAGTGTTGCACTCCCTTACAACAGTCTGTAGGATGGGCAAGAAGGGCAGGCAGTGGCTCACTGAGAGGGCAAATTCATTTCTTTGTTCCATTTTGGAACCATTCAGGAATAATGGAACACTTTTTTTCTGTTTTTGTAGAATCATAGATTCATATAATGGTTACTGTTGGAAGGCAYCTTAAAGATCATCCAACTACCTTGGCATAGGCAGTGACAACTTCCTCTAGACCAGGTTACTCAGAATCCCTTCCAGCCTGGTCTTGTATACTTCCAGGGATGGGGCATCCTTAAACAGACACTCAGAATAAATTTGGTATACCAAATACTAACTGAGCCTTTTCTTGATGAGTTCCTTCCTGTACCTGGATGATGTTGTCACACAGCAGACAAGGCATCAAAAATCAATTTCTTAAGACAATTTCCCTTGCTCTCACTTGCAGATAAGTAAATTCTTCCAYGTTTTAAAAATTTAAATGAATATTCAAAATATTGATGCGTTGTCTTGGAAAAAAACCTAGTCTAGAAGCAAATTTTCATAGACTTAACTTTGTCCATGTGAGGTTCTTGCCAGTCTCCATTAGCATGTTTATATTCTGCTTTAAAATCTGAGTAACCTGATGAATGAAAAACTGCCATTATTGATCACTGAGTTTGCAGACTGAGGCTATAAAAGGACTTCAGTGAAGAGGATGAATTGAATAGATATTAGGAAGGCTTTAGCTGATCCTCCAACTTTTATTGTCCACTGCTTCTGCAATTCTTCMTCTATCCCACTTCAGCACTGGAAATTGCACAGTTTTGGCTGTGCAGARAGACTTAACTTTTCCCCAAATCCTCTAAAACCTGAAAAATATGTGTATTTTCTCTTTACTTTATAAACCTCTTTTTAGTTACATCACTGTAGATCTAAGATTCAATTAGCACCTTTAGCACAAATATTCTGCCAGGACTCCAAGGCAACAATCCCTGGGCTGCATTTGCGCTGTTATTCATGTGTGATCCTGGCYGTGCAATCCTGTTCTTGCAAAACCAGTGAACATTGTTTAATGGATTCTTCTGTTCTCAATAAAATATCTGTCCTTTYTTTTGCCTTTAATAATAAATTAGGCCTGGCCATGCATGAAGAGATGGTCAATTGTCAGATGTTAAATACATAGCCCAAGGATGTTGCATGTGTGAAAAGGAAGCTGACTGGGCATGTTGCTCACACAAAGTCTGGTTCTGCAGTGGCTCAGCTCTTTTGGCCAACATTCACACTGCTTCTGGTTTCTATACTCAGGGGCAACCTCTGTCTTCATTTTTCAACTGGACACCAAGTGCACCCGAGCCTATTTGGGTGGCAAACTGAAAATACTTTGCAAATTTAATCTGTTGTAAGCCTCTGTGCCTTTCCAGCCACAAAAAAAAAAAAAAAAAAAAAACCAAAAAACCCCACCCAAAAAAACCCAAAAAACCCAAAAACAAACAAAGAAACCCCCACAAAACCTAGAGGCATCCCTTCTGCTAAACTGATTTTAATCAAGAAGTGATTTGTGGCTGCATGTAAGCAGTGTCAGGGATTCACAATGCTCATCCTGTTCTGCATATGGAAACACGGCATGAACATCAGCTTCATGTGCTGATCCACAGTGGGCAAACATTGCTGCACACAGCTGTTCTTCTGTGAAATGCTTGCAGTTTGAATGTGCTCCCTGGCTGTCTTTATTCTGATCCTAGGATGATGCCATTCAGTCCTTTCTGGGACCCTTCTGGGAGGAAGCTGGAGAAAAAAGCTACACTCTCACATAGTCTTGGCAGGCTTCCCTCTGGCTTTTTTTTT
>NW_026623388.1:12652-27686 GCF_030028575.1 Malurus melanocephalus | reverse complement strand
TGATTCAATGAGATAATTTAAAGGTTGAGGCATACCTTAGAAGTGCTCATAATCTCTCAAATGACWTTTGGTTCTTCTGGACCCCATACCCCATCTCCAGTCCATAAGGGGAAGTTCTTTCAGGCAATGAAATTTCTTTTTCATGATAGATCAAGATGAAACCCTATACAATTTTRCTTTGTAAATGGTAAAAGTTACAGTGTGAGGTATATTGTCTGCATTACTGTSTTCTGGTAAAATTCTAATTGTTTTGAAATTTTGGGGGAGTTTAATCACTTACTTCAATAGAGTAAGATTTCATCTTAAATTTCATCCCCTGCATGAACAAATTCACTTTCTCAAGCACTTATTTAGTCTCTCTTACTGTGTCATATTTTAAGAGCAGGGATGAAGAAAGGACATAAATCAGGAGTATGTTTGAGAACACACAGGTTTATTTTGTGATATATAAAATGGTAAATGAAATAACACTTTTTTACTCATTCTCCTTAATCTTATTTCCAGGTAGTAACATGGACCATAGAAAGAGAAGGCTTATTAATGCAGGATTACATTTATATTCCTCTAATATCCTTATACTTTTATTTTGAGGTTTTTGCTTTATAGGATTTTCATCAGWAAAGAAGTTAAGAATAAGCTTAATATTAAACCTGAGCTTAACTCCTTCATTATTCCACATAACATGTAAGCTTATGATTAACACTGGCTGAAGTCAATGACAGCTTAGAATATGCATATGATTTTTTTAAAAATGCATCTTCCCTCACAAAAACTGGATTTTGGAAAATTTGTCATAAAATTTGTTGGTATTTCTCTGCTTTTGTTTAGGATTCAAGCTCATCCTCTGCAATAAAGTGCAGAAGTACACCTCATAGTATTTTATCCTTTATAGTTCCTCCCAAGTTAGTACCCTCTGCGAATTAATTAATGTGTTGGTTTTTTTTTGTTTTTTTTTTCTCTGCAAAGTCATTAGTGAGGAAAGAATATAACCTGACCTCCTAAGGCAATAAGCCAGTAGTCATTTCCTCCTAAGTCACTATTTAGCAGCTCATCACTTCCCTTTGTTTACTATCTTCCACCAGAGGTTGTTTCACTTGATAGCATTCATATTCAAGCCAATTTAAATTAATTTTGAGAAAAGAGCTTTCATAGAATGCAGTATCAAATGTTTTCCTTAATTAATTGAAAATGCCTATCATAATATGCCTTTCTTTCATCCACTAATTTTTTAATTCTATCAAAGAAGCAATCAAGTTAATCTGGCAAATCTTTATTAAATAATTTTGCTGCTTAGCTATAAAAATATCAGGATGAATGCCAAAGCTCTTTCTCACAAACATTTKTTCCATATTCAGAGTGGAATCAGTAGATGTTTTGTAGCAAGTGAAAGTAACAAAAGAATAAAATAGAAAACAACAAAAAGAAAAATACTCCAAAGAAAAGCCCTTAAGATTGAATACAYAAGTTTAAAATCCTACTACTAATTRCCTGAAARCTGTTTTGAAAGAAATTTTATTCCTTAGAAGATGTGTAGTGCAGTAGAGAGAGCAATAGGAACACTTCCAAAATTAATATAGTGTTTTTAAGTTTTACAATGATGTCTTTTATAGATTACTAGTGATACTACTGAAACCCTACATCAGCATTTTGAAAATAACTAACATTTGGGGCCCAAATTGAATGGTACTCAGAGGATGAAACTATAGCATAGGGCTGTCTGTTATTACTCGTAGCTCCCTGAAACATTTTGTAAGAAGATGAGGTCATTTACAAGAAGATAAAAAACAAGCAAAGAAAAATAKTTTTTACCTTTCACACAGTGGCATAATCTAAACTGAGTTAGAGACAATGGAGCGGCTTTATTTCTATGCTGTACTCTGGGGGATATTTTGCATGTGCTGAGGGTTTTTTTACTGAATTCAGCTCTATATTTTGCACATTTATAGTTCCACTTCATCATCATCATCATCATCATCATCATACTGCTAACATCTCTCATAATTTCTTAGCAATGCAATCTCATAATCCCTCCTCTTTTGTTTGACCTCACAGCTATCCAACAGTAGTATGTGGCCATACCTCATGAGATATCCAATACTCCATTCAAGATAAGTAACTGTTCAAAAGGAAACAAAGACAACACTAATTTAAATGTCACTGTGAGCAAATCTGTCTTTCAAAGAACTGTTTGCCTTTTGGACTGGAAATTGGTTCAGACAAGAAGTGCACTTACTACACTAACGAATTCCCTTTGTTMTAACAACAGAAAGGAGCCTTTAATTTAATCATAATTAATTGGCACATGGCATAGCAGGAAGTATTTTTTCATCAGTAACTTAAACTTCATGAAATTGCTAGACGTAAGAAGATACAATAATCACAGTGAGATAAAAGGTGTAATAAGGCTATTGAACACAAGTGGCCTCATGGACAGTGATTAGATTGAAGAGTCACCAAATGAAAGGTCTGCCTGCCTTTAGGCTGTCTAAATGAAATTGACAATTCTAAGAGGGGAAAAAGAGAATCATTTATCTACACAAAAATTACACTAATGCTCTCTTAAATCCTGGATGAACCACAACTCTTCTGGACTTAACTTCTAAAACTACAGGCCAAATTATCTGTTCAGTATGTTAAACATAACCCACATATTTTGTCGGTGGCTTTTTTTCATTTTTTTTTGGGGGGAGGTGTGTGGAGAGAGGATGAGAGGATGTTCTTATTTTAATTTACTTCCATACCTGCCCAGACAATTACAAAAACTTATCTTATATTCATGTTCACTTTGATGATTAAGATCCATGCCCTCCTGCATAGCCCCCCCTGCAGATGTGGAAAGAAGTTCAAGAAAACTTGTASTTCAGAACACCTGAGCTAGGATGGGTCAGAGTATAAGCAGGTGTTTATAAGAGATTGTTATTTTTAATGCCTCACTGAAATATTACTTTGAAGGAGACAGCAGGACCAGSTGCTAGACAGCTTTTTCCTTCTTCTATTCTTGGAATAGGCACACTTTCCCAGTGTCAAATCAAGATTTTTTCCAGTAAAATTTATTTCTCCTTACTGCATTCCCAATTGAAACAAAAGTCACAAGATTCCCATCTTACCTGTCCTTCTAAATTTTCTCCTTCCATCATGGCCAGTATTTTTTTTTTTTTTGCTCTGAGATATYAATAAACTGATAAGGTTATGGAGAAACCCCAGAGACTACCATCTATTCTCAGGCCTTCAGTTCTCATAAGGAACAAGATACCACTCTGAGATTTCAGTCAGCTGGGATTCCTTGTACATCAGTGTTTCCCAGATTTATAGATTAAACCCCTTTATGTGCCTGTCTATTGCCTGAAGGTCTTTCACACAGCATCTGGGAATGGGGAGAAACTAACTCACTTCAATCTTTGGCATGGGTTTAGATCTCCCAGAGCTGAGAAGTGAAATGAGGCAGCAAGATTTGGCTGATGGCACTTTAATAAAATAAATTGCTGCCAACAAGTGTAAGCATAAGTCATATTTTGTCTTTTTTATTTTGGTTTGTATTTTATTTTAGTTTGTCATAATAATTTCATTTTATTTTTAATAATTTAATTAACATCAGCAATATTTTATACAGCCATTTATGATTCTCATGGAGTTTGAAAACTACAGTTTAACAAAGACATATTTTTTATATCACACCACTATAACAGGAGAGTGGTAAAAGCCTTTTTAATTAAGATATATTGAGTCCAGTTGGCAACCTGTCCTGAAAAAAGAAGGAATTGGGATTTTTGTTTTCTTTCTTCTCTTGTAATTCTTTAGATATTTATGCATTGAATATAGAATATGTTCTAAGATGCTTTAGTTAATCTGACTAGTGTTTAAATATTTACTTTTAAATTTTTGTTGAGTCTACAACCATCATCAAGTCAAATAAGATCCAGACTTACATAGGCTTGGAAATTCAAGGCAGAAATTATCTAAATAATATCCACCCAGTATGCATCCTCCTGTTCCTGCTCTCTCAAGATGAAGGAGGTAGAGGAGTTGGGGATGGAGTTTCCAGTTGAGCCTGGAAAAAGGGATGGGAGAAGGGACCAGATAATGTTTATTTTTTTTTTTTTTAGTTACCAATAGATTAAATTAACTTTCCTCAAATCTGTTTTGCCTTTGATGATTATGGGTGGCAGCTTTACCCAACTTTAGCTTAACATATGAACTTTTCCATCCTCTTTTCTCTCCTGTCCTGTGGTAGGGAGGGATGAGAGCTTCTGGGCCAGCACTTGGCAGCTGGCCTGGGTCAACCCATCACAAAATAACACCTATCTTTCCCAGTAGCATCAGCTAATACAGGCCCCCTTATCCACTGGAAATTGAATGTCGAACCCTCATTGACTTTTGTGCACCCATATWTTCATCCAAAGAGTTAGAATACTCTGCATTAAAAATTCACTTAGGTGAGAAAAGATAAAGCCCTCATCAGATATTTTTTGAAAGCTGAATGTACAGTTTCATGAATGAATAAGCCATTTGTATTACYGAATTGTTTCAACTATTTAAAATCATAAAAGTATCTTTCAAACCATTTAAATTTCTAATGTAAAGAAGACTAGCAATACTCTATTGACTGCCTGAAATTTAAGACTTATTCATATGTTCTATCTGTCTCCATTCCCTTCTAATCTGGTTCACCTGTAGTGAAAGAAAAGAGACTGATTTGTAGTTGAATTTTATATTATACTCCATTATATTCTGAAGGAACCTGTCTCTAGTGATGACATAGAAATTCAGCAGCTGGTGTTGACCATGTGTATATAATCCTTACTAGTATCTGAAAAAAATACACACATATTATTGAGGGGGGAAGAGACAAAGAATTTTTAAAGAGTCAGTTGCATCAAAATATTAATTATGYGGTTTATGTAAGCATTTACAGCCAAGAAGTTTTAAGCCTAATAAGCTACTCAATTCTGTCAGGTTTAAGAAGAATAAAAAAGATAGCAAACAAATACTTAACACCAGTAGACTTCAAAGAACTTGTACCTTTTTTTTTACTATTTCATGAGCTTTCTGATCATTGATGCATCTTTTAAGTCAGATGAGGATTTGAATTTTCGGCTTTGAAAACCAACAAGAGAACGAAACAATGAATCCATACTTACAATATGAAATGAATCCATACTTACAATATTAAATATCATGAATTATCATTTATCTTCATAAAATATAAAAGGTTACAGTTCCTTCACTTTTTTCCACATTTACCACTTTAGGAAATATTATTTGGACAGTGTGTAAGTTTTGCTAGTATTAAGAGTTTCTAGAGCCCACTCTTGTATATATACAGACACACACACACACATTATCAATTTAGATTACAAGTCATTAAAAAAAAAAACAAAAAAAAAAACAAAAAAAACACAAAGCCAACACAGTCTAACAATGAATTATCAGCTACTGTAACATGAGTTTCCTTCCTCTAGTAATTTGGTACTGGGAACTGATCCGACAACTCTAGCACCTATCAACACTATTCAAGCACAAACTTTTCACAGATGTACATGTATCTCTCTGTGTTCCTCCCACTGAAATTTGCACAGCTCTCTACCAGAAAGGAATGATTACTCAGTGATTTAATTATTATCCCCGAAGACAACTCACGGATGAGTTCCCTTACTCACAACAATGAGCTACAGCTCTAACAGAGGATAAAAGTCTATTCCTGATTCAGAGTTCTTGATATGTTTCCACAGACCAGTAACAGCACATGAAACTATCATCCCTGGTTTTTCAAAAATCCCATTTTTTTCAAGCAACRAAGTAGATATTACCTTAAAATTGAACTATTTTCATATTTAACAACATCTCTATAAATTCAGATTAGCTAATACCTAAAATAATCTAAATTAGATTCACATTGAAGGGTCTCTCTTTCCTCTAAAGACTAGTGTTGCACATCAACTAGTGTCTTACTAGAATTYCACATCAAGAGTGGAATTCTCTTTCTTGTAGAGGGAACTGAGAAACCTGTGTGTTGTGGTTTTAGTAGAAGTCAGCTGGGAGTGGATCTGAACACAGTGCAGAGGTAGGAGCTCCTGGACTCCTGACTGCAGAGCCAGACCATCAAAAGACCCAAGAAAAAAGAAACAAAGCCAAAACCCAAATATACAACAAAGAAGCCCTCTAAGGAAAAAAACAAAAAAAAAAAAAAAAAAAAAAAAAAAAAAAAAAAAAAAAAAAAAAAACACCAAAACCCCCCCCAAAAAAAAAAAACCAAAAAAACCCTATCAAACCCTATCAAACAAAAAACTCAAGCCCAACAAAAAACCTTATCAAACAAAAAACTCAAGCCCACCAAAAAATCCTTCCAAACCAATAAACAAAACATACAAACAAAACCCCAACCAAGCATAACAAAGTGGATTAGAAGTGGAAGTCATAAATGAAAAAGATTGGGAGTGTCACAAATAGCTGATGAAGACACCCAAAACCAGTTTGTTTGGTTTTTTTTCCAAAATATTTAGTGAACATATACTCGCAGTCCTCGCTTGTTTCCTTCACACTACACTCTAGAAATCCCACATTTACTTGATGGAGTAAGTCACTGAAGACTTGACTGCAGACATAATTTTTGATTTGTAGAAGAGAAACTGCAGTTTGTCTATCCAAAAGACGTAAAATATAAACAGTAGATATGAAAAGAAGTGGTGGAAAAAAAGTAAAGAATATGATACACAAGCACTTAAAGGGATCAATGAGAAATATATTCTAAAAGTCTTCATCCTCAAAGTAAAAATGCAACCAAAATTCTTTACAAATATGTGAACTTTAGAATAAAATAGTATTTGAATATCATCTAGTATAAGTATTGTAAATAACCAGTAGGCTGAGTTATRTTAAAGTAAAATAATTATAGAAAATACTGTGCAATAAAAAAGAATTTGTAGCTTTTGTGATATATTTAAAGAAGRACAAGATGTTATAGGTTTTGAAYATACTTCCTTCTGGAATGCAATAMATATTACCAACTTGGYAAGATTGTGCAGTTTTAGTTTTTTGAGATTTTTTTTTAAGATCTCCTCAAGTTAATTTACAATCTTTTTTAATTTGCTTTTATCTAAGTTCTTCTTTTATCTTCTTTATCTGTAGTTGTAATTTTTTCCCTTAAATAAGACAAAGCAAAGAAATAAAGCACCATTACATATTTCTATTCATATGACAGCTAGTTAATGTCATAAAAATAATGTTCCATGTTTTTTCCCCTAAATACTTTTAAAATATATTTTTCAGCGATTTAACGTTGCTTTTGACTCCCTAAGTCTCAATAGAGCAAAAGCTTTTTTTTTTGGAAGGTGAGTCCCAACACCTTATGACACAGTGAATGTAGATGGAACTTCTTAGTCTTGTAATTACTTGTTAGCAGATTTCCTCTTTGSGTTTATCTCTTTCATTTTAAAATAAAATGTTACTTGATTTCCATATCCAGATTTTAGCCTTGTAAATATTTACAGCTGTATGACCCTACAGAAATCAAAGGAGCTAACTGTCATTAAGTTGTATAAAAGTATGTAGAATACAAAAGGCAGTCTCACACCTTTAATTAGAATATCTAACACTTTAATCACTATTTGATTAATTTTTCAGATAATGTCGAATTGAATAAGTTAACCACATTGTAAGTCTAGTGAATGAACTATAACATAAGTACAGATATATGAGGGACATAACCTATATTCTCATGAGATAAACTAAATTAGCATTTAATAACATTTTTACAYCCATAATTAATCATAGTGGAAAATGGGACAGTTACCTATTAAATTACCTAGATGTTTTATCAAGTCACATAGCTGGATAATTAGACTTCTAAATTCAGTCATGTATACCTTTAATTAATTGTTGTTTATTATTAAGTGAGAATTAGATCCTCTTGCACACTTCCATCTACACATTAGGAGCTGGTTTATGGTCATTATTTATTCTGCATCTGAGTTGGGTTATGCTGCCTGTTCGCATATTTAAAACACCTCATATCATTGAACTGGAAAAACTTAACAGCATTTAAAACATCCTTTGTTTCAGCTGTGCTTTAGAAACCTTCAGTATTTCACCTCCTGTTGCAAACATGTTATTTCTCAATGTATTAACCATCTTATGCTCATGTCAGTCATATTACCTTCTTAATTGCTTCATGGTGTTTAGGATTTGACATGACATTGGCATAGACAGAAGAGAGAGTTTATTAAGAGAAATTCAAGAGATTTTAATTGCAGCAATTTCCCTGTCTTTTTATCCTGATAGAAAGCTATAGTGGTTCCTAATTTAACACCCCCCAAAAAGTAAATCTTCATTCACGTGAAACTCTCAATCTTTTACACTGTTTATTTAAAACCTSTTTGACAGTTTATTTTTTTAATATAGAGAATGATTTATACAGAATTTAATGCTAAATTAGCCTTTTTTCATGGGAATAAAATGTAAGAAGCAACTGAAGCTTACCCCAAGTGGAGATTAGCTAATCTTTTCAGAATCATTTAAAGGGAAGGATTTCCATTGCTTAATGTATTACTGTACACCAATCGATATCTAAATACCGTGGTGACAGACTCATTAGAATTACTAAAATCAGATACGTATACCCATTCTAGTGGTTTATATTGACCTTTTGGAAGTCTAATGAGGTGGAATGAGAACGAAAAAAAAAATAAATAAATCAGTAAAGACAGTATACTAGCTACACAGAAAATAAATGAGAAAAGAGCAGAAGCAGTAAGAAAGAGACTGACACCGTGAGCTTCAGTGGTTATTTTTATTGCCAGTAAAAATGGAGGAATTAGGGAGGAGGTCTTAAGAGACTGAGATAAAGTGTAGAGCAGAGAAAGGGAAAGGAGAAAAGAAGGCAAATGGCAGTCAGAAGGTCAAGTACCAAAGAAACTATTGTACTTCCATAATAAAGGAACAGCAGAGAGTTCAGCAGTTAAAATAAAAGCAATGGGGAGATGATGATTCTATTTTTGAGATTTTAGAAGTTGAATTTTTTTAGATCTTTACAGAAACGGAACATACTTGGGTTTTCCACAAAGGCATATTTTGAATATACTTCCTTCTGGAATGCAATGCTTACAAACACTCATGGGAAGTTTTGAAAAATACAGCATTCTTTTACTTGAAATTTGATTCTCTTTCCTCATATTTAGCTTTTATAAAACTACATTTTCACAATGAAAAACTTTTGATTATTTTTCCCTGATCAGTCTATTTTTTTTTTTTTTTTTTTTTTTTTTTTTTTACAAATAATGATAGAACTCATTAAAATCTAATAGGAACAAAAATAATTGGGGAAATGAAAAGTTTGTATATACACTCCGTAGAATATGCATACAGGCTGTAGCGGAAAGGTACGTAGGTTACCCCTGAACCTGGTAAGAGGTCCCCAAACAGGGTGCAATAAAAGATTGTTCAGAGAGATCAAATCCCACAAGAGTCTTGCATGGGTTATGGTGGAGAGAGAGGAGGAGGACAGTTGGCTTAGAACTATGGCCAACAGTTACTCAAAACATGCAAGTGTGGTCCTTAGAAATTTTGCTTAAAAAGTCAATATTGACATCCCCTTGGAAAATCTGAATTGTGCATGCAGTTTGAGTTTAGAACAGTGTTTTGACTGGTTCCCAATTTCAGATGTTGGTTGCTTCTGTAACTGGCTGAATAAGGCTTCCTCTCCTAAGTTAGTTGAGCTACAGAACTCTCTGAAATGTTCTGTGGTAATTTTGGATGGCTGATCTGTACACCCACTTATTAAATTTTCTTATTAGTTATTCATTAGCTCCAAGTTTGGGTTAACTATACAAGGAGAAAAGGTCCAGCACAAACGAGGCCAATTATTCCATGGCAGTAATTTTCTACTGTCTCTAATTTTATTGTCTCAGTGAAATCAATTGAGACTGCTCTTCTTAACCTTTCATATGAGAAAAATTTTGCTCTCCCTTAGAGTTCACCTTCCATAACAGGCCATTTCTCACAGCTGCACAGCTGTGGGGATTATACTTTAAACAGCTTGAGGCAACATTAAACTYTTGCTACTTCTCATGTGTTGGTTTATGTGACTGTCAGACATGTTTACTCTCAACTGCCAAAGCTCCTGAAATGGATCTCTGATCCAGTTTACCCTGATGTAAATTAGGAAGAAATCTGAATAAGTCARTGGGAGTATGCATGAGTAAAACTTGGGTTTTTTATTATACCCTCAGTCCCCAAAGTCTGAGCCAGCAGACATTGTCTTTTGGCAGTACTGCTCATAGGCCTAAACAAAAAATTTTCAAATAGAAGATTGTTGTTGGAAAAGAATGTTCTGGTGCAACTCAAGCATTCAACAAAAATCCATTAATTTTCTTCAATATTTCCCAAGAAAAAGCTTTAAATCACATTTGGTTCTGTCTTCATAGATTAAACCAGACAGAATTTTCTAACTAAATGGATCTTTGTCTTTAATGCCAACGACTTAACTTGAAAAGTGCCTTGGAAAATAAAGCGGCTTTTAAGATATTTCGGAACACTGAAGCCAGGATCTATAGGTTCTATAGRTACGACACCCCAGATCCCTCACACATCTTAGCTAAGACCCCTGAAGACCTAGGTTTTGAGCAGCCTATCTTGTAAGGCTACTTGGAGTCCTTTCATGAAATCAGAAAATAAGAAACTATTCTTACTAGATTCCTGGATCCATATCAGGGCCCCACAGTTCTCCCCAGGGAAGACAATCTGTTACAATTTTAGGTTTAGAGGTCCACAGTAATCTAATCCATGTAAAAACAAGTTATTCCTTAATCTCTTTCAATTCAGAACTTACTTTTCTCGGTAAAATTTGAGATATCTGACTTAATTCTACTTGGCTCAAAATAAAATATAAATTCTGCATCTCAACCAATTATAAGGAACAGAATTTTCACAATATAAAMCCATTATTGATTAAAAATGAATTAAATATAAAGGTATAGTATATTGCAAAAATATAATTTTTCACTTTATTTACATTTGAGTATTATTTTGACCTAAGGTGACTAAATAGTAGTAAAAAAGGTGTTCTGTTCCTGAGGCTTTTTTTCTTTACTATCCTCATTCTAAAAGAATGAGGTTACTAATTTTGTTTTATTTTACTTTTGTTTCATTCTGTTTAGGCCAAACTGATGGTGTTTGAAGCCAAGTAGCTATATCGCTTTTCCTGTTAGTGTATACAAACTTTTTAGAATTTGAATTCAGTTACAGGAAGGAATTTGGAAATGTGTGCCTGTATATTTTACTTGATTTCTTCTTGCAATTCGATCATATTCTATTTCATGGTGCAAATGTCTAAGASCTTTATAATTTAAAGTTTTAAGTTGTTTCCCAGAACACTAGCTGAAGTTCTCTCTGAGTTGGGATGGGACTGATAATCATAAGAGATAAAGCTTTTATTTGCTAACCGAAGAAAAGGATAATATCTCTACCATGAGCTCCATTCTTATCTACTGTTTCACTGAATTGGCATGCAAAAGTTCTACCTGTAAATACCTGAGCTCCAATTCAACAAGCAATGTAAATATCTAATTTTCAGCTTGTGTATAGTTCCACTGAGGTCCTAAAATTATCCACTGATTGTTTTATAGACTAATTTATCTTGACAAGATATGATTTTGAATTCAGTGTGAAAAATGGGATTCTACAATGAGCCGAGAAGCAGAATGCAAACTACATATGGAAAATCTGAGTACAAAATTAAGATCTGAAAGTTTAATTTATTCACCAAAGTCCTGTGCTTATTATCAACAGAGGAAACACATTTAGTTGAAATGCATTTTGGCTTTAGGTTTTTAGAAGTGGATTTGGATTCATTTTTAGTACTGTACCAGTCCTTACTTTGTGACTACTGAATCTGCAAAAGGTTGCTATAGAGATTAGCAAAAAATGAGAATATGAAATCTATATGAGCAGCAGGCACATAAAGTATACTTTTGGAATTCATTAACTTTTAATGGTTCTTTCTTTTTCCACAGTCTTCATCAATGTTGTCATATCCAAAAAAACTTCCTAGTAAAACAGAAAAAAAAAAGTAATCCTGTATTTCTGCTTAGTAATATGTGTCACCTTTGTGGCATTTTAAGAAAATCCTAGAGAAATGTTGAGTACAGACAACAAAAAAAATATTTTAGAGTATATTGGTATATTGTGAAGGGATGAATGTATGAAGTTTACTCTAAAAAAGATTGAAGGGTGCTTTGTCTCTGTGYTTCTATTCTCATATTTAAGTAGTTGGGATTTTTCACTTTTTTCAGGCAAAGTTACAGCAATACACAAAGATTGAAGTCAAACAACTGCTGTGAAAAAAATATAGGCAAAGTGATAATATACCACTTTTGTTTTTAACAGTGGTTCATGATTAATATCTTCCTGTGATCAGCTGCAGATGTTAGGATAGATATGTCTTCTTGATTTGCAATTGACCAGATGTATTTTCCTGCATTTAATTTAAATTTCTATAAAATTTCATGAATTGACTACAGAAGAGAAGACAAGATGATATCATATAATCTCCTCACTTCAAAGCTTGGTGCTGAATCTTTCTCAAAGTCAAATTGATTAGCTGATGAGAGTCAGAAAAGAAACCCCACCTCTCCCCAAATTCCTGGTTATAATTGGTGAAAACCACCAAACAACCAAACCAAAATTATTTTTTTTTTTCTTCCTCTGCACCATGTTTTGTCAGCTAGGATCATMTGGGAATATTTCACATAATCAGGGATTGCCATTATAAATATCTGAGAAATAGGTGTCACCTAAATTACATCCAGCATGTCTGACACGCATCATTGCATAGCATTTTGTCCAGTGTTATAATTACATTAAATTCGTTGCATTTTAAATAGCAGCTTCTAGATTAACTATACTATGTAAAATATTGATCCTTTCCAAGTGCCTGCAAATCAAAATGAAGAAGCTGAAATAAGTAAATAYACCCCTGGTTTTGAACATCCCAGCAGAAGCCATTTCCACTGTTGTCACCAATTGTTCCATGAGTGACAGTGAGATTTTTGTTCCATGAGTAACAGTGAGCACTTTTCTTAACCAAACTGTGAGAATGGAYTTAAATTTTATTAGAACAAGTGGTTTTGTGGTTAAGGATTTATTCACAATCACTGTTTGCASTGCAAGGCTCAAGGGAGCACATCTGCCTGTTTGCCCTGTTGCAGATACTGCAATTGAATTCTGGTGGAAGCCTTTGAGGGAGGAGAAAGTCTGTTTTTCCTTGCAGATAAACTAGAAATGKTAAGATGAAAATACTTCCCTAATTTGAGGCAGAAAAAGTAGAAAAAGAGAAAGTTAGAAAAAGCTACCAAGAAGAGCAAAAAGCTGGCCTCAAAAGAAACAGAAATAAGCACTTTCTGGGAAGCCTGAGCATACCCGAAGATTAAGTTTGCTGGAACCAGTAAAGTTCACTCATCTGCTGAATAAAACTTTGAATAAAAGTACACATTCTGAAAAGATGGAGTGTGAGAAAAAATGTTGCTTATTGCATTTCTGCTTATATTTTGTCTCATTAAGAGGATTATTTTTCCAATTCTGAAAAGTTCATGGCTATAGTTTCTATTCTAATAAAAAAAAATAGTCTCCAGAATTCAAAAGTTGCTTGGTGTTTTGGGATYCTTAAATGAGTAAAGTAAAAACCAGGTTTAACTCAGAGCACTGGTCAGCTCAGGGGGCGTCCCTGTCATAAAACTAACACCAATTAACTTTAAATACCAGAAGACCTATTTAGTTCACATTCAAAATTGTTTCACCTAAAAAATATTTTAAAAACTCAAGTATTTGCATGTTTACTTTTGTTCAGTTTTTGCCATTTGGAGGGTGGAGTAGTGGAGAATAAAGCAATTGAGTTGAAGCTGAGAACAAGGAGGGGTGAGAAGGGAGGTGTTGTTTTAATTTGTAGGTTTTTTCTCACTATCCAAACTTATTTTGATTGGCAGGTAAATAAAATATTGTTTCCCCAAATCATGTCTGTTTACCTGTGTTGGGTATTGGTAAGGGCTCTCTCTGTCTTTGCCCTGACACATGMTTTTTTAAACTGTATTTTCTCTCCCTGTTCTGCTGAGGAGGGAAGTGGAAAAAATACTTTGTGGATATCTGGCAGCTGACAAAGTTCAAGCCGAGGCATCACCCCTGCAGTGATGTTAAATGTAAAACTTTAGGGGTTTTTTTGGGTTTTTTTTTTGTTTTTTTTTCCCCTTTCAAAATGTTCAAAATCAAGTATTGGGGTAGATGGAAACTTAACTCTAGGGAAGATCTCAGAGCCTASGAAGGAAAATATGCTGTGAGTGTAGAGTTGTGAGGTTGTATTTAATGGCATGTTTGAATTACACTCCTTAATGTTGGAAGAGATGAACTAACCAGCTTTGAAGCAAAAGATTGTAGMGGAAAGAGGGAGATCTGTATACATTTCTATCAAGCTGCTAAGCAACARCAAGTGATCTGAAAACAGAATGTCCAAGGCCATGTCATGCTTTAGTCAAAAGTTCTTAAGGGACTTGTTATCTTTACAATAGTTCCTTAGATACTTGTAGAGAAAGGAACTGTAAATAAAAGAAGGAAGGAAGATTAAAGGAGCATGATTAAGCTTCTGATGAAACATTTTTGCAAAACAGACTACAGCAGGATAAGCTGTTGCCAGGATAAATGTTTCTGAGAGAAAAAATTCTTTCAAATTTGTTATTGAAACAAGCTAAATGTATTAATGTTAAAATATCCAGTTCTCTTATTTAAAGAAAGAGAAAAACCTTTTTGTCAAATGTCCCTCTCTTTTTTGTTTGTTAGCTTTTTGTTTCTTCTGCTGCCATGACTGTTGTACCTGAATAGAAGTGAGGTGAAAAGCCATGTATTGTGACTCACAGAGACAAAAGGTAAGCTGGAAAGGGACACAGAAAGAATGAAGTTGCTTTTCCATTGTACAACCATGAAAGATTGGAACAAAGCTGTATTTGCTTTTAGCATTAATTTGAAGATATTGTTATGGGAACCTTGTTTTTTTGTT
>NW_026623388.1:0-11156 GCF_030028575.1 Malurus melanocephalus | reverse complement strand
ATTTTTAAAGGTAAAGGGAAGCAAACCTAAAGAGCAGAACATAAGAGGAAAGCTGACTGAGTAGGTTTCTGGAAATTTGAAGTACTTTCTGTTTGTAATGCAATGTTTGGATCTTTCAAATATTCCATTTGGAGTAAGAAAAAGAAAAGGGTTCTATTAAACCTGCTACTAAGAGACAACTCTGTGCTTTCTGAACTTTTGYCCAGGTATTTTCTCAGTTGTGGTTACCTGCCTACAATTTAGACACTACTTTTTTAAATGGTTTGACGTTGCAACTGAACACATTTCTGAGTGTATGTTCAAGATGGGTGGCAGCTGGGTTTTTAAAGTCTTTTGTGAGGTATCCAAACCTAAAAGTGTCATTAATGCTCCTGATTGTTACTATCATGCCAWTTCTATACTATTTTTCTTAAATGTGTACTCTCTTTTTGTTTGTGATAATTCAGAATAGTTTTTTCTCTACTGGTTTCAAATTGAGAACACTGAAAACACTAATTTCATTCTCACGAGGGGATAGATTGACAACAGCACACCCTTAAAGTGGATTAAATATATCCCATCCTCTCAGCAGGTAGACAAAGACTCAAATTGCGTTCAACAAAAACAGAAGAAAGAATAGTAAAAGAACAAACAAACAAAAACTAAAAAGAAAGAAAAAATTATAAAAGGGGAAAAATAATCTTCAATCTACTATTTTCCCAGGTAAATCTAGATTTCTGGAAAACTATTCATGTTAGTCAAGATAGTAACTGTGCTGTCTATAAGAAGGGAAATAATTTCTTTATATTCTTTCAGAAAGTACCCCAAACTACGTTGCACTGTACCTTGCATTTCAGTGAACTTAAGGCCTGGTTTCATAAGTACTCATTTACATAGGTATCTCTCAGTGAATGATTCATGAGAATAGGTTTTGGTGGGAGTGTTAAAGAGAGAACTTTGCAAAGCGGRTCCATTTTTTTTGGTGACAGACAAACCTGTTTAAATTAAAACCTGTTCTGTTTGCATCCATCTGGATACCCTGATTTCTGAGCCAATTTTTTCTAATTCTGAAAGCAGTTTGGCACAAATGTTTTAAATAACTAACTWCTTTCAAATACTATTAGCTAACTATGAAAGAAGAAACCTGAACTTAAAAAGTGCTCTCATTTTCATCTGTTCTAAGACTTAATTGATAATTTGAAGAGAYAATATGGTTGATAAAATAGTTGTTTATTGTTTCTCACTATAATACATTTAACATAGGAGTTGATTTTCAGACTATGATATTCTTCCATGGCTGATTGAATATGAATCTGAGAAGCAAACCTGAAACCTGCTCCTGAGGTCTGTACATTTATGAAACAAGGTTCAGGAAGTTCTGAAAGCCTTGTTCTCTGACATTTACATAAGAGTTTGAGCATAGAGTGAGGTTAAAAAGTTATAAAAGTGAAAGAAGAACTGGCATATCTATGCATCTAACTRTAGAATCTGAAGTAATCTATAGCTAATGCATTTTCTGAAAATCATCCGATAGGTTTCTAAGGCAGTTAGAGATTTATTCACTGTTAAGCATTTGTGATTTGCAATATATTAGATAAGTCTTCCAAAGCAACTATAGCCATCATACTGCATGGGTAATCAAAGARTTCCTACTCAACTTTCTTCTTCTGAATTTCATATAAATTTTTAATTAATGCCTTACATTACTCAAGCTTTTATGCAATTAGATGATAAATTATTCAATTTTTGATGTTATGTTTTAGACAGATGTTAAATCAAAGAAGTTAATGATTGAACACATTTTAATAGATTTGCCACTGTAGCTTTTACTCACTTTAAAAATAGTTTTTGATTGAATTTTGGTGCTTATAAAAGTGAAAGGCTAAGGAAGATTTTTTTTAAAGGTTCTTTACTGGGTCTCTTACTAATTGCAGAGTTCTGAAGACACTGCAAATTATAGGCCATAAACAAAAACACAGATGAAAAGGAATTAAGTGGTATTAAGCATGACCCACCCCAGCCTAAAAGACTTAAGAAATCACAAAGTGTAAGACACTTCTTAACCATACTTGAAAAACAGCTTTTCTTCTGTTTCTAAAAGATAAAAAAAAAAAAAAAAAAAAAANGAGTTCTGAAGACACTGCAAATTATAGGCCATAAACAAAAACACAGATGAAAAGGAATTAAGTGGTATTAAGCATGACCCACCCCAGCCTAAAAGTGTTAAGAAATCACAAAGTGTAAGACACATCTTAACCAAAGTTGAAAATCAGCTTTTCTTCTGTTTCTAAAATAAAAAAAAAAAAAAAAAAAAAAAAATCTGCTAAAAATATTCACAAATAAACTGCAAAGCAAATCTTTACCCATTGATTTTTTGCGAGTATTATGTCATCCAAAGACTGTTGAAACTTAGTATCATTCCATGTTTATGCAGAACTTCTCTTTGGACAGTGAGAAAACTGCCTGATGTCCTTGTTCTGGCCAGGACAGAGTTAATTTTTGCRTTAGGTAGCAGGAGGCACRGCTAAGACAGAGGTTATTCTATACAACCTGAATAGGAGGCCATTCTGCYGGGCCTGGAGTCACATGCATGGTGGAGGGAGTGTCTGAGGTATGGTTGGGGTTTTCCATGTGAATCCCTGGCACATTTCCTATACTCCCCATAATTAACGTCGTTACTGTTTGCTGTCTTTCATTGCTGCTTCAAATAAACTGTTCTTAGTACAATTTGTGATCTTTTCCTTTTGTGCCACCAATTCCCCTCTCCAGCCCATCACAAAAAGGTTGTGAGAGTGAGTGASAAGCACATGGTTTAGAAGTTTTCAGTGTGGGCACTAAATTGGGGAACACCATTCCAAAGCCATGACAGATAGGATGAAAAAGAACTATTTCATGGAATCAGAGAATGGTTTGGGTTGGAAGGGATCTTAAAGCCCATCTAAATCCAACCATTATGCCCTGGGAAAGCCCATCTAAATCCAACCATTATGCCCTGGGCAGAGAACCTTCCACCACACCAGGCTTCTCAAAGTCCCATCCAACCTGGCCTTCGACACTTCCAGAGATGGGGCATTCACAACTCCTCTGGGCAACCTGTTCCCATGCTTCACCACCCTCACAGYAAAGAATTTCTTCCTATCACCTTACCTAAACATATTCCCTTCCAGTTTTCAAAGCCACTCCTCCTTGTCCCATCATTGTAAAAAGTTCCCCTCCAGCTCTCTTTTAGGCCTCCTACAGGTAACAAAAACCCATAGGCATCAAAAGGTCACCCTAGAGTCTTCTCTACTCCAAGCTGAACAACCACAACTCTCTCAGCCAGATATATAATCCTGATATATATCTCAGACATGCTATATGTGTATATATTTATATATCACACTTGAATTATTTCTATCTTGCATTCCAGAGCAGCTCACCCTTCATGCCTATTAGTGAAGGGCATTCTGATTAAGCTGGCAAACATGGAATGAAAATAATGTTGTATGTGATTTATCATCTTATTCTGTGAGACTAGGCTGTTCAGAATATAAAGTGGAAAAAAAAAGAAAAAGGAAAAAAAGAATGGCAAATAGAACATACAGAACATAATTTCATAAACTGATATTTTTTTTAGTAGTTCTATCAGCATGCACTTTGGTTTCCAGGTAATGATACTGCTCCAAAGTTGATTGGGCTGAGGAAAAAGATGCTATCCGAATTCTACAGAAATGACAATTCTCTCAACAATCTGACAATCTTTAAGTGTACAGATCATTAGGTACTATGGACACATTTTCATACATGATTTCCTGATTTTTGAGGATAATAAAAGGAAATAACTTGAGTTCAACTCTCTTAATTTATGCTCATCCTTTAATGCTTTTATATGTATGCATATATGCACACACACACACACACACACACACAGACCCAGACACACAGACACAGAAGTAATATATTGCCTCCTACAAAACCATTTTATCAAAGATCATTTATTACCTTACAGATATTAATGCAGTTACAAAATATCTCTTCTTATATATGTTTTATTATAAGAAACAAACATGGTGTTTTTCATTTTCCTTAGACATTATACCATAGCTCTTACCATTTTATTCTGAGCAGTTTTATAACTGAAGAACTTTTATAAAATAAGAATTTTCACACTCTGAATAATCAAAAAGTGAAAAGTTGCACATTTGGCAGGAACCTATTTTCACTTGAATTAAAATGAAGCCTACACAAATTCACACCTGTAGTACATGTCGCATGAAATCATAAAAAATAAATGTACAGTTACTGGATAAAGTGATTTAGTTTTCCATATTGTATTCTTAAAATATAGTTATTCCTCATTGGAAAAGAGACAGTCTTGAATAGAAGACAGTTAAAGTGTGCATGTATGTGCTGATTTTGCACTTGATTTTATTATGATTGAAATTAGACCTACTGATGAGATAAAAGTAGAAAAAATGTTATTAATAAGTATTTTATTTTAAAAATATTTTGTCCAATTTGTGAGGGGAAAAAAAAAATCTTGGTTTCTCTGATTCCCAAACAGAAATAAAATACTTTTCATTTTGTGTGACATTTTGAAAACAACATAAAATTAAATGTTTTTAACATTACATATATATTTTATGTACTAATAAATCCAGAAGCTGAAACARGTCAAACAGGAAAATAAAACAAGAATGAGTTCTTTGCAATTCTGATGAAATTTAGTACTYTGATAATTTCTGGAAAGTTTGAGGTTTCTATTATTCATATTACTAATCAGCAGCAAATTAAATTTTATTACATAGACTGATGTAAGTTGGTGTTGTGTTCTTGGATCTGTGCGCAGACTTAGGGCAATTTTTCTTTTTGAGGCAGCCTTTCAGGCTATATGGGAATGCAGATTAAATTTTCCTCAGAACAACAAAAGGTTGCATGTTTCACAAGATCCCAACCTGGAAGTAGACTGGAAAAAAATGTTTTAAAATATATTCTGTACAAATGAGTTCAATCATAGTAATGAGGRCCACCTTTCCACCCATAGCAGAATGACAGAACAACGTGAAATGGTGAGYAAGTGTATGAAATGAAAATCAAATGATTTTGGATGACTAAACAAGTTAGTATTGTACCTAACATTCACTTTTTTATCTACAGGCAATTTAACAAAGTTATTTATTAGATACTTGAATTCACCCAGATGACSTTTCCAGAACAAACACAACAATTTCCGAATAAGATCATTATTTATTTAACTGGCTTTGCTCTGGTCTAACTGATTGGAAACTGTTTTAACTGGTTGGAACCAGTTTTTACCTTTTTTTCCAACTAGATCTGCTTTGATGTAGAATAATGTAGAGGAACATGTTAAGAAACTGTTATATCCATTTGAGTCTAAGTTATTCCTGAAAACTCTCTATATTCAATTGCCATTTAAACCACTGTTTGGGAATGAAATACATTTTAGAATAACAATGAAGGTTGTGACTCGGTTACCATGACATTAGAAAACGCAGACCTTCAAAATTTCAAATTCATCCCTTCACAAGGCATAAAAAGGCAACACCGCATTTGTTCATAGTCCTGAGAAATCTGTGTAGTTTTGCACTTTTCTTCTTTCCTTTCAGATAAATAATGAGATGATTCAAAAGTTTGATGCAGCTCTTACCTGGTTCCAAACTTTCCAAAATACATTTTACCCTCTGGAATGGTTTTAAYATAAATCATTTAATGAAGTGAGCTACTCCACTACTGGGGCTTGACCTCTTCTCCCAGGCAACTACTGACAAGAGAAGAGTACGTAGCTTCAAGTTTCACTCAGGCAGGTTCAGGTTGAACATCAGGAGGAATTTCTTTGTGGAAATGGGTTTTGAGCTTTAGAATGGACTAAAATGGCCCAAGAAAATGGTRGAGTCATCATCTCTGGTGCCATTCAGTGGTGTGGTCTAGCTGACAAAGTAGTGACCAATCAAAGKTTGGATTTGATGATCTCAGAGGTCTTTTCCAACTTTATTTATGCTGTGATTTTGTGGTATACAATATTGCTAAAGAAGAGGTCGCTACCTGAGTATTTTCACGTCATTCAGGGAGTCACACCCACACCATCTGAAATTTGAGTGCCAGCACTAGCACCCCTTTGTAGTGGGCTGCTCCACTGAGCTGATGACACCCCCCTTACACATACTCCCATTCTCAGGCTCATTTCCTCCTTCATGTCCAACCCTAGTTTTACCAGGGAAGAGTGTCAGGCACTGGATTAAAAAAAAAAAAAATAATAAAGAATTTAATGAACTGATACAGCTTGAGCTGGCTGCCTCTGAAGGGAGACCCAGAACAAAGAAATCTTCTGGGCAATTTCTCTTGGTTCCCTCTCTGTTACAATTAGTTACCTCCATCTCCTGGTRTCCCTCTAGTTCTCCTGTAACCTTTCAGGGTATAACTGTTTGAAAAAATAAGCACAGCAGGGTTGATTTGCCAGAAYGTAGTCTGGTTTACTGCAATTACTTCTATCCCTGGAAGAACAGCTAGACAGGGAGAGATGAAGAGTGGAAGAGATCAGATGGAAAAAATAAAAAGAATTGTGCTCAAAGCAACCCTTTTTATTTAAACCACACTCTCCCCAGGAGACATCAGCTGAATATTGCATCTGAAACTAAGTACATTTGGGAGTCTARGAGATTCCCAAAGAGAATATATTTATTGTTCCAGAGGCCTCAATGAGCTTGATTCAAAATCTCTGTCGACAAATGAACAGAAGTTTTTTAGATCTAAATAAATACTAAAAAATCCTTCTCTTGGAATTAAGCACCATCCCAGAGGAAAACTGACAAAGGAGCTGGAAATTACTGGCAAGCAATTTTTTATGCCCATAAGTTTCATGCAAACAGGTGGGCAATTCTAACAGATGTACATTTATACCCATGGGTTTTGCTTCTGGAATGCTGTGTGCTGGGGACTGCGCTACTGCACTGGCTCTTTCACAATTTGTTTGAATTTTCAAGGAAGGTTTTTTTTGCTGTCAGTATTAGTGTTGTATCACTTGTCTAAGCTCTAACTGCAACAAAGAAGAAGGATGCACAAAACTGAGTCAGTATGAGCATGCTACTGTAAGWTATTCATCAGGGATGCTCTTAAACACCGACTCAAAAATAATTATTACTAAAGTATTAAATCCAGTGTGCTATATATATCCAATTCAGCTTAACAATGGGCCTTATTTGTTTCTGGGGGTTTTGTTTGGTTTTGTTTGGGGTTTTTTTTGTTTGTTTGTTTTTTTGTTTTTTTGGTTTTGGTTTTGGTTTGGGATTTTTTTTTGAATAGAGGTAAATTCCTTTACAAAAGCTTAAAAAGGTGGAGAGCTTTTTCTGCATAACACAGAGACTAAGAAAATGTTAGGTATCCAGTTGTGATAGAAACCTTAATTCTGTTGTTGCTCTGATATGAATGAAATATCATTAATTAGAAAAGAAAATGTAGGAACATTTCAAGTTGATCCTCTTGCAAACTGAAGAATTGAAGAAAAAACTATATTAAGCAATGGCAGATTTGCCATTTTGTATCCTGGCATATGTGTAGTCTTTCAAAATGTTTTTGCACAACCAACCCACACCACATATTTTCAAACTTGGAAAACACAGCTCTTCTGATACCTGACACAGCTTACTGCACATTAAGGTTGACAGAAGGCTGTAATTGGAGCTAAAAGGCTGAATACCTTTGTTAACCAGCCATGGCACAGAGAGTTACACATTTTCAGAAAGGAGATACTTACACATTATGTTTGGCACAGTCCACTCTCCTAGAAACGCAATAGAGCTGCCTTTTTCAGGGATAAGTCTAGATTTTCCTATGTTACTGTCTACTCCGCAGATAATTTCAGACAGAAAGAATCCTGCATTTAGATGCTGTAAAGGAAGAGTAGGTTTGTGATTTCCTGAGGAATCTGAAGATGCTGAGCCTATGTGACCTGATAGGATATATCCCAGAGTCCTGAGGRAGGTGGCTAATGTAGTTGCCAAGCCACTTTCCATGAYATTTGAAAAGCCATGGCATACAGGTGAAGTTCCAGGCAACTGGAAACAGGGAAACATTTCCCCCATTTTTAGAAAATTGGAAAGGAGGACCCAGTAACTACTGACCTGTCAGCCTCACCTCTGTGCTGGTCAAGATCATGAAGCAGATCCTCCTGGGAGCTATTTAAGGCAATGGAAGACAAGGAGGTGATTTGAGACACCCAGCATGTCTTCACCAAGGGCAAATCCTGCCTGACCAACTTAGTGGCCTTATGTGGTCAAGTGACTACAACTGTGGCAAGGAAAGTGCTATAGATGTCATCTGTCTGGAAAGGCCTTTGACCTGGTCCCCCAAAACATCTTTCTCTCTGAATTGGAGACATATGACTTTGGTAAATGTACTCTTTGATGCATGAAGAATTGTCTGGATGATCGCATCCAGAAGCTAGTGGCCAACAGCTCGTTGTCCTGATGGCATTGTCAGTTCCAAGTGACAASTGGYATCCCTCAGGGGACCATATTTTGACCTGTACTGTTTAATGTCTTCAGTAATTAMATGGACAAAGGGACTGAGTTCAGTCTCAGYGMGTTTGCAGATGGCACCAAGCTGAGAGGTGAAGTTGACACCCTTGAAGGATGGGATGATATCCAGAGGGTCTCAAGAAGTGAGCCTTAGGGAATTTCAACAAAGCCAAGTATCACGTGCTCTATTTGAGTGGGAGTATCCCCTGCTAATAATATACTCTGCAGAATGGAGGAATTGAGGGCAGCCCTGTTGAGAACTACTTGGGAGTGCTGATGGATGAGAGGCTAGATATGACCCAGCCATGGACACTCAGCCTAGAGAGCCAAACCTGTCCTGGGCTGCATCCAGAGCATCATGGGCAGCAGGGGAGGGAGGGGATTCTGCAGCTGAGACCCCACCTGGAGTTCTGCATCCATCTCTGGGGTTGCCAACATTGTAAGGATGTGGAAGTGTTAGAGCAAGTCCAGGGGAAGGCCACAAATAATGAGAGTGATGGAGCACTTCTCCTGTGAAGACAGGCTGAGAGATTTTGGGTTGTTCAGCCTGGAAAAGAGAAGGCTCTAAGGGAGTTCTTATTACAGCCTCTCAGTACTTAAAGAGGGTTTATAAGAAAGATGTGGACAAGGCCTTTATTTTTGGTCTTGTAGTGACAGAGCAAGGGGTAAAGATTTTAAACTGAAAGTGAGTAGATTTAGACTAGGTATAAGGAAAAAGACTTTTTTTTTGTTTGTTTTTTTTTTTTTTTTCTAATTTATTTTATAATGGGAGTGTTGAAATACTGGCACAGACTGCCCAGAGAGGTTTTAGATGCTTCATCCCTGGAAAAATTCTAGATCAGATGGGATGGAGTTCTGAGAAACCAGATCTAGTTAAAGATGTCCCTTCTCATTGCAGGGACAGTAGTGGAATTAATCTACATGACCTTTAAAGGTCCCTTCCATCCCAAACCATTTTATGATTTTATCATTCAAATTTATTTTTTCATTTTCTCTTATGGTAACACAAAAGGAATTCCTCTTTGCCTACAGAGATAAAACTTCTTTAATAAGAATTTTATACTGACATCTTTACTGACTGAAATCTCTTTTCCTTGACTATTTTGAAACTTTTTGAGAGCTTAAAGTGAGCAAGACTAATAAAATATCCTTCAGTGTGAAATTTTTAAGGCACATAAAGCAGCTGTATAAGGGCGTGCTCTATCTGGGTAAATGACAGTCCGAAAGCGACTAACGTGGTCTCTACAATGCACATTTTGCTTTACACACAAGCATTTATTCTATCCAAGGCTATTAAGTAAACCTTAGACTAAGTCCCAGTTTAGTCAACCCTGAATTTGCCCTCAACATTGTGAAATTTCCCACTTTCTGAAATACTGAAGCAATGTAACAGGATTGGAAAGAATTTGTGGGAAAGTGAGGGAGAGAGCTTTGGTTAATTATTGAAGCAAAACATTATTGTCTCAGAATAATTAATTCAAGTTGTGATACTTTAATTCATTTATACTTTAGGGAGAAATGTATATATAAAAATATATAAATATAAAAATAACTAATAAAAATTGGAAATATATTATATTTGAAAAGAGAAATTCCCATTACATTTTCTCCATATCTAGCTAAAAAGAGCCCAGTTGTGCTAACACAACAAAAAAACACAGTTTTACTGAGAAATCTACAAACATCCAAAACTGATTACAGATTTCCTAGGTTAAAATATCTAAGATTGTGTCTCCATTGACAGAATCTTTTAATTTTTATGAAGATTGGATTCAGTGGTATTAAAAAATTAAATTTATCATCTTTGGTTTTCGAAGCTCAGAAAATAAAAAAGAATCTTTATAAGAAGCTGAAAGAGCCCTACTTGTTTCTTGTCCACACAAAAAAAATAGAAAAGTTTCACAAGGTAACATTAACTCATCTTAGGTCTACTTTATCAACATCACCTTCTAAGGATCTGTGATCTGACCCAAAGAGTGTTAATTAGACCCATATTAGTGTTAATTAGAGTATTTCTGTTGACTTTGGCCAACTCGAATTTGTCATATGTCTGTACTAATGAATTCATCAGAATCGAAAAATATTTAGATTCTGGTCTTCCCATGCTCTGCTTTTAACATGCTATTTTCCCTTCAGGTTCATCATTAATCAACAGCTGAGCATAAAATATTATTCTTTTTTTTTTTTTTCATGTTTTGGAATTTTTTTGAGCTTCAAATTGTTCCATAAGAGTAAAAAGTCAAAATTTAGACAATCTAGAAAAAAACCCCAAACCCTCACATCATTCAGTCAACTTTAGGCTCTTCCAAATATTTCATTTTAGTATTAATTGTTTCTATCCTACAATAATTACCTAAAAAATTCTCTCAGGGATTGGGGTAACTAATTCATTCAGCTGCTGCAGAAATCTGTTGTGTGTGCCTCTGTGTGAGCAGGACTGTGATCCCAGAGGTTCCTATATCCAGGTGCAAACAACTGTGGATATTTGGATCTAAGGTAGGCTGATGGGAAGGCTGAGTGACTAAACCCAGCAGCTGAAGGCACCCGTGCTGTACAAAGATGGATAGATTAGATAGATAGATAGATAGATAGATAGATAGACAGACAGACAGACAGACAGACAGACAGACAGACAGACAGACAGACAGATAGATAGATAGATAG
>NW_026623387.1:1721115-1734787 GCF_030028575.1 Malurus melanocephalus | reverse complement strand
TCTAGTGCCCTCTAAATGACCTCATATTATGGCCATGGTATTAAGTCATGAAGAAACCTGTAAGTAAGATGAATAATTTTTCTTCCCTTAAAAAAAAAAAAAAAAAAAAAAAAAAAGGAAAGGGAAAACTCTCAAGTTCACAGTAAGAATGCTAAATTACCTCCTCTCCCAATGGAATGCTTCACTTTCATTTCCAAGTAGCAGTAAGCCTATTGACCCCCACAGTGTTATCCTTTTCACTGCTCTTACAGTACTTTCTTTAATCTCTTGGATCAAAGATTGGTCAATAAAAATCATCTCTGCTTTTGTGGGGAGCAAACAAACTGCACTGAGACCTATGATAATTTTAAATCTTCACTAAAATCCCTGAGAAACTAAACAAAACAAAATAAAAAAGCTAAACAAAATGCTACACCACATATATGTCAATGTTAACTTTGCAACTGGAAATGCTTATGTTCTATTTTAAAGGATTTTATTTTTCATAAGATATTACTGTTTTATACGTTTTTATACATGTTGCATTAAGTAGTTTTAGGCCTTGAAAAACAAAAGCTGAATTGTATTTACACACCGTTATGCAATATTTCCAATGAACTGGTTTAACTTCTAATTGTGAAAAAACCGCTGGGATCTCTACAAAGATTAAAAGATTGCATAGTAATTTCACAACAGAAGTACTTTGTGAGATAGTTTTCAAAAATAGCTTCCAGACTATATGGCATCCAAGGGCTTTGTGTTAAACCTTAGGTATCCAATCTAATAAGAATCTGAGCCAGGGGAAAAAAAAAGAAAAAATCCCCACCCAAATGCCCCAGTAGAAATTTTTGCTATGGGAAAAAAAAAACAGTAAAAAAAAAAAATCCAGGCATCCAGAGATATTATCTCAATACTACTTTACTTTATAACTTTAACCATTTTTTAATTTTTTTTTCAGTTTTAGCCTATGATTCCTATGTACAGCGTCCATATTGTGACCTTACTATCAAGACTATTTCTAATATCCATCAGCTTCCCTGTCATCTAAATTGAAATGAAGTCATTTCTGTTTAACTGAAACTCTTTGAAGTCACACATAATCACTAATTGCTGCATCTTCATCTACTCCGGGCTCACTGATGAATGTTGAGCATTTCCCCCTTCCTGAGTCTCAAAAACACCACCGATAGTGGATGGTCCTTTTGATCTGTCTGTGACACAGGTACAACTTTGAATGCTTTCACCAGGTCTCCCAAGACAGTGCTTGAACGTCTTGACATTACTTAGAGCATGCCTTGTAGACAATCTCTTGCTATCATATTTCCACTGTCATCTCCACACTGCCCTCTTCCTTCCCTCAGGAGTTGTTCAAATCCACATTGCTACCAGAATGCTACCCCATTTCACCCACTGTATTTGCCTGGCCCTCAAGACAGGCTATCTGCAAAGCTGCTAAGATTCTTACTTAAGCGTGCCTCAGAGAATTACCAGTAACTCTAGGTAAAAACAGCTCCTGTATTTGTCCAGAATATTTTAGTCATAATAACAGAGAATTTCTATCATTCTGGGCTACATCATTTCAAAGCAGAGATCCCAGACTTGGACCCTGAGCTCAGGCAGGCTCAAACCAAATCTTAGCTGTGCTATAAATAACATCCTTGTTTAGTAACAATTTCCTACTTTATTTTAGAGCTTAATGCCACTTTTTAGGTCATATTGAAAATGGAGCAGAAGATTCAAAGGTGAAAGGGAATGTTTTCTTATTTTTTCTATATGGCACCTTGTATGCACTCCGAAATGATGTAAAATAACACATCAGGCTAAACACCACCCATAATTACTGAACTATAATTATTTTCTCACACATTTATTGCAAGGTCAGGAGTCATTCTGCTATAGCTTTTGAAAAAATAGACCTTCACTTCCAAATCCAGATCACTCAACTCCAGATGCCAAGGCTGAGAGAACAGTTTGTGTCCCCACACACCAACATA
Organism: Malurus melanocephalus; assembly: GCF_030028575.1. Classification (NCBI taxonomy): domain Eukaryota; kingdom Metazoa; phylum Chordata; class Aves; order Passeriformes; family Maluridae; genus Malurus; species Malurus melanocephalus. Next base: position 1,732,814 of record NW_026623387.1, on the reverse strand, counting down.
GCATTAAAGATTATGGAGATGCACTTGGCAAATGAGGTTTGGTCCTTACAGTGCCAGGAAGAGCCAAAGCTGTTTGGAAGACAGATAAAGCTCAGATGAATCTAGGGTAGCCTAAAACATAAAGGGCAACCTTGCATTTGCTTGCTGACCAAATCCCCCATGATTTTACTTAAAACTTTGAGCATAAAAGCAACAGACAGCCCAAATCCTGAAGAACTGTGTGTGTCTGCCCCCACTGCCTCTGCCACCACCCCCCATCAACATTTTTTCACTTAGAATACAGATGGGAAAAGATAGTTTTTTAAAAACTTAGAATTAACAGGTTGTTACTGAAGGAACAACGTTTCTTTTCCATGGTGTAAAAAGGGAGCCTGCTGGAGGCTTCCACAGTAGTGTCAGTGATATTAGTGCACAGAGAGGCTAACAAAAGGCAGCCATGCTGTCTGCTCCAGCACTAAAAGTGGAGAAAAATACAATAAGGTGAAGGCAAAAGAAGGCAGAACAAGCTAATTTCAACATCAATTTTAACAGCAGATTGAGAAATATGAAAGTAGAAGTTGATAGTTTTATGGTAGGCTAAGCTGACATGCATTTTGTTACATTGTTTTAATAACGTCAGAAAAATATTTCTTTGTTTAAAGGGACTTAATCATGATTCAAAAAATATAATATGTGTACATAATATATCATTTTTCCTAAATCTCAGTGTATCTGGCACATACATCACATGCAGCATCTATTGATACATTCTTACTCTTACACCATTTAYAAGATTTCCCATACATGATAACAGYAACTCATTTAAAATATCATGGATTTATTTTAGTTTTTTAAATAAAACACACTCATACTAAAAATGGATACTTCATATAGAAAATAGGTTGCTGTTCTCTAAAATTGACTCTAATGTTARCAGAATATTAATAAAATCCATAAACCATTAGTATATTATAGCTGCTTTGTTCTGAATTACATAGACCTTTTATGTTTATTCCTCAGTGAAAATGCATTTAAAAAAATGAAATCCTCTCTAATTGTGCTCTCTGAAGATAGCTGGTAAAATCATTTCTAGCAGCAATAAATCAATTGTAGTATTAAAATGACCTGCCAGGTGCATCTTCTGGGTATCAAACTAATTAAGGGAATGTATTAATTGCAACTATTCATCAACACCACCAATGTTAGATAACCCTTACAATGAATTTTTTACCATATTATCCAGTAATGAAACTGCAGTTTGACAAAATACAAGGGATTGAACAACAGCAACAAAAAAAAAGAGCTTATAGAAAAGAATCTATGCAAAGCTTCATTTATTACTTTGTTCCAAATTCTTTGCTGGTTTATCAACCAAACAAAAGCAAACATAACTATATGTTCATATGTAGTTTATATAAACACATCTCTATCTAAGGAGAGAGTTTTACGTTTCAGATACTGATGTGGGGTTTTTTCCCCTCCCCACAAATCTAATTCTCTGTAGTGCTAGTGACCCAACTTTGGATCATCAAGCCTTCATGGGAAACAGCTATTTAATTCAAAAAGTAAGTTAAATGGTATCTTTATTATTTTTTCCACCAGGACATATTTATCACTCTATACATCCTTGTGATTGCAAGTAACAAAATTCCAGTCTACTGGTTTGTACGGTTTGCTGATTCCCCCAGTGTTATTTCCTGGGCTACAGGAAATAAAAGCTATTCTTCAAAACTTCTGAGATTTTTTATCATCACCTTCTACAAACAAAAAATCTGGATTGTGCAATAACTTCATAAATTTCAGGCAAAACACTGAAAGCTGCAGGATGAAATAAAATTCCTACAATACCAATTTCTCTACCACGCTTTTTAGCATAGAAAGAGATTAAGAAAAGGATACAATTATAGCCTGAGGGGGGAAAAAACCTACACATATGAATTCAATTAGCAAAATACACAGAATAACAGATATGCAGACCAAATCCAAAAGACATGAGGACACGATTTGGCCCACAATATCAAAGTTCACATTCCTCTCCCCAGTGTGCTGCAAATGCTTCTCTCTCACAGACTGGTTCTTATTGACTCAATCTATTTACACCTTGTAGGTATTTCTTAGCGACCCTTGTGTCTAAGCACTAGGTTGGCTTTTCTCTTGCCAACCCTCACAATTATCACCAACATTCTGTCCCAGGTGAACCAGAGACTGTAAGTAGCACTTGTAGATTCAAAGACATTCTTGCACCTGGATACAGTTTACCTTCTCTTCTGACTGTATATCCCTAGGTGAGCAGTGAGATATGAAAACTGGTCTTACTTATAAACCAGCACACACACGCCCCTAGAACAATTATGTCTTGGTTTTATTCAAAAGAAGAGGGGTGGGCGGAAACTTCACAGCTCTGGGGCTCCTGTTTGGGCTTTCTGAAAATTACTCTGTGTCCTACTTCTGCAGAAAACACAGAGAATTTTGCACCTTGTCCCAAAGACCGCACTACTAGATACTGGCGAAGGTAACAACTGAGACTCAGACAGCAGCTAACAGTGCAGATGCAATGGTAGCAGCTTCCCAGGTGACTTCCACACAAGTTCCTGGCAGCAGGCACTGGGGCTCACGGCAGACAGCCTGTTCAGCACCCACAGCCACACACACCACGGTCAGGATGCTTCTCTGAACATGCACCTCTGCAAACATGCTGCAGTCCTGACCTCCAACACTGCTTACTGTGGGTTTGAATGTTTCTTGAACAGCTACTGCCAAGAATTGTCAAAATGAATGAAATTGAAAAGAAATAGTCCCACAGTGAAAAATATTTGATTCATTTTTATCTAGGACTCACAATGAGAATATACACCTTCCTGTTTTAAAGACTGTCAAATACAGAAATCTTAAAATTATATAGATGCTTCACAATCAGCAATGAATTTTAAAGCCAGTCACCTGTCTCCAGCTTGTGTCAATACGTCTGAAGAAATGCTCTCGATTGCCTTTGGTATTCAAAGAGTTAGAAATAGAAGTTCACAAGTAAGATATTGTTCCTGTCTCTCCCTTCACTACCCAGACTGCTTTCTGATCTTCCTTTTGTCCTCAATCCTTTCCTTATCCCTTTCACCTCTCTTTCTCACTCTCACTCCGTCCCCTTGATCCATCAGACACAGCCAAGCTATCTGACACCAATGCCTTAAAGTAATTTTGGACAGAGGCAAAATGCCCTAGAATCCTTAGTAATCCTCCTCAGATCCATGTACTGAGCCCCGGGTTGGCTCTTTTATAGCCACAAACAGTCTTTCAGCTAGGTAGCCTGGAAACTGAAAGCTGTTTCAGTAACAGAGGAAGGACAACAAGTCCTGAAAGAAAATTAGCCTTCTCAGGAAGAAGAGGAGAAAAAAAAAATCCAGTTTTTTTTTGAGTGCTAACATTAATATAAGCTAGGATGAATGAACTGATCAATAAACAAAGGAACTCTGTAACTGTAGTGGGTAAATGGGGGACAGTCAATTATGGGGGCAGGATCTGTCCTTTCATTGCTGTTGTGTACACTCCGCATCCTGGTACAAGACAATGGTTTATAATAACCAGTGGTTTTGTGAATTATTGAAACAGCTACAGGGTTCTGTAGGCATGTAGAAAAATGTCTTTCACCCTTTACCTTATCATTCCCTACTGAGTCAAAGTATAGTTTTTGACATACTGGAGAGTGGGATTTTTCTTTGTCCTTTTTCAGTACAACTAAATCGAAAGCCATGTGGAATTCAGAGAAGTAAATAAAAAATAAAACACAAAAATCAATAGACTACTGCCAAAACCCTGTGGATCATACTAAAGTCAGTGTTAAGTTACCTTTCATGACTAAGCAAGAATACAGAAAAACTGAAATGACTGCTTGTACCACAAGAGCTGCTTTCCCCCAGGCTTGGTGTGTACGAGAACTCACACTCCCCTGGTACAAAAGGTAGATTGCAGTGACAGACCGTGGGTCCTAAAGCTATCTCACCTTTAAGAGGAAAAAATGTTTGAYGAAATTATTCTTCTCAGTGTGGGAACATAACAGATAAGCCCCTGTCATCACAAAAGAGAATCATTTAGGTTGGAATACAYGGATGCACTACATGAGCCAACCCTTCCCAGTAAAAAGCTCTAACAGTTGAATACAGCTAGGGAAAATAATATGTGATCAAAAGTAATTAAGGATTATCTCTAAATTGTGATTATTTGTACTGAGAGTATGTGGAGATTTTTAGAAGGGAAGACAAAGGAGGAAAGAGAAGGAAAAATGAGGAAACTCAGGATTCGAAAGCTGCTTCGTTCTTCCAAGGCCCATCAGACTTGGCAAGTAGCAGGACGTGGAGCCAGATACCATGCCCTCAGGGTAAGGGCTTCATTCTTGCTCAGCTCTGCCTTGTTGTTCCTATGGTAAATCCCCAGGGACAACAGATGTCAGAAGACTTTCATTAGACTTACTCTAGCATAATGAGGAGCAGAACTCAACATCGAATTGTAGCAAATGCGGTCAAGACAAACTAACACATCTACCTGCCAATGATATGAGATTTTTTGCAAGTTAAAAAACAAAAGTTCACCCTGCTATTAAAGTTACTAGCCATTTCTAAGTGTATTAATTGTTATTTCTCTGCAACAAAACAAAGAAAGATACTGTATGATACTTCCTTTTAAGAAAAGAAAAAGGAGTGAAAGAAGTGCAACATACCTGTCACTAAGAGCTACAAATACAGACCTGGCCAKCCCCTCTCCTTCCCCCAAAGAAGCAATTTACAACAGCGAGAGAACGTAAGTCAGGGGATCAAACACAAGAGAAGTTTAAAAGCAGGTTTTGGCTGCAGTACTGATGCAGCCTAATGGGGGCAAGAACAACTTAATGCCACACAAATCCATTTTTCTGGTAGGGCCATAAGGCTCTGAGACAGCCTGACAGCTGATTCCACCTCTCTGGGATGTCAGTAGGCAATGCTCTTTAGAAAAGCACAGCCCAGACTTAAGAAGCTTTACTCACTCTTACTACATCATGATCAATTACAGTATGTGCCACATCAAGAGGCAAAGACTTTCAGCATTGCCATGTCCAGTGCTCCTAGAATTCAAACAAACTGGTTTGTTTGGGTTTTTTTAACTTATGCTTTTAAACTTCATTTTTACTTAAAAAAAAAAGAAAAAGAATAGGCTATATAAGCTCAACTCACATGACCACAAAAGTCATGAGATTAGACAAGTTCAGGATTTTAGAAATTACTGATTTTTGATCTCCTTAGTCTGACAATAAGAGCTATTTGAGAACCTAACATTAGGGAGATAATTTTCTACTCATATCTGTATGTCCCCTCATAATTAATTGGAAAGGAAAAAAAAAAAAAAAAAAAAAAAAAAAAAAAAAAAAAAAAAAAAAAAAAAAAAACAGAAGGGCATATGAGTTTCAGTTCTGTTTTACTTTGCCAAAAGGGGAATTGTCAAGAAGAAACCCGACCTTAACTTTTGTGAATGACATTTTGCTTAGTCTGCTTTCACATCAGTCATTAGTTCCTTTCTCCAGTACGGTAGTATTGAGGTAAAATTTTACTCACAACCACTCCAGACATCTGCCAATATAAACGGCACATAAGTACTTGATTTCCAAGGGTCAATGCTCTGCAATAGGCCAGAAATTAGGTATCCCCATTTTAGCTCTTGACTGCAGTCTATTCAATGGAGATACTCATATGGGGATGGTACCTATAGTCTTTTGTATATACCAATATATTCTACACTCTGTTTTCTTAAGAAGGCATTTGGCCTTGTACACTTTGTCTGCAACAGCAGCAGATCCTCTAAAAAGCAATATCAAAATCCATATCCATAATCTGCAATTTGTCTGATTATATTGGTACACCAGCTTCCAGTTATTAGCCTCTATCTTACCTAGAAAAGAAAAAAGCATCCCTCTAAAACCTATATATTCTAAAAAAATCTCCTCCTAACCATATTTGCTTCAAAAGATTGTTCTTTGTCTCTGAAAAGTGTCATGCTTCATGGCAATTTTTAAAACAAATWCATGAAGTCTTACAAACTTCTAATTCTTTAAACAATTTAATTGTTAGATCTCACAAATACAAGGCAATTGTTAATTTGGGGRAAATCTGCTCTTAATAATGAACCATTATTTAATGCTATTACATAGCTGAAAATTTCTAAAAAAAAAAAAACCCATTTTATTTAAGCATATTTAAGATGACTGGACCCACTTAGCAAAACAGCTATCTGTCTTCCACTGCACATGTAGCTATGAAAAGCTATTGTTCAGGACTTCAGCGGCCTTGCCCAGCATATGAGTCAAGCTGAATTTTGCTGAATCAGGGTCTCAGTTCTAAATTATACCAATTTTTCTTTTCGCACTTCAGATTTTCTCTTAAAAAAAAAAAAAAAAAGTAGGGGGTGTTTGTGGTAGTAAGGCAGTTTGTTTCCTGTTGAGAAACACTGGAATATTAGAACTTCTGTCATTTGATTACAAAAAAATAAATAAATAAATAAATAAAAAGGAAGAAAAAGGATGATTGCCAAAAATTTTCGGTAGAGTTGCTCTTAAGAGTCATTAGTCTCATAAATAAAATGGAAATGCATCATTTACATGATGAAGAATAATAAGCCAACTATTAGATTAGCAGCATACTTCCATATGCTAGAAGATATTTACAGCATCATTCTGTACTGTTAAATTTCACTGCAATGATAACAGAACATTATCTGCAAAAGGGCAAAAGTACCAATCCATTCATATTGTTTGCCACTCTGAGAAAAGTACATCAGAATAATCATGTCAGACAACTAAGAGTTTCTATAATGACAAATCTGATTTTGAAATATTCTAGGCCACAAGTGCTAAGAGATTATGGCAATTTTGAACATTCTTTATTGTCTTGTTAAATCCTAAAGGACATTTGTTGTTTATATTTCCCAATTCCTACATAAATACTTTTTATTAAGCAAAAAAAATTTTGCTAAAAGAAATGTGTACAATGATAATGGTATTAATCCATGTTTAAAACTCAGCTTTACCCAGCATATTCTATTACTAGAACGGTATATTGCCACTGAAGTAAATTATCATTCTCTCAGTACTTTTTAGTTGACGTGACACTGTCATTAACAATCTAGTTTCCACRTTAATGTATCACTAGAGACACAGGTATCTCTTCAGTTGTAAGTACCCATATACCCATACATTTCATTCAAACTAAAATTAAACATTAATAGATTTGTATTCCTGCCTTTCATCCTTTTCTTCCTCATTTTTCTCAGTAGACCAAACAATCGAGAATTGCATATTTCATCTGTTGCCAGTGCCTCAATAATTATGATGGAGCTATAAAGGAAATTATACACTCTGCAGATGATTAAATCAGCCTAAACATTCTACTCTCATGATTCATTGTGGCATGAATGAAGACACCATATTCTTAGCCTTATATCTGTCCTGCTAATTTTCCTCAGCTTCATTATTTTTTTTGCCTGGTACTTTTGACCCTTCTTTTGCTCCCCCCTACCCCACCCCCTATCATCTGTCTCTCTCCTTTTTTCTTCTAATTAGGCCACTTCTGGGCTTTTCTCTTTTTTCCTGTCCTTCTTGCTCTAGGTATACTTCTGTCCCTGCTCTCACCTCTTTTCCACATTATCTCTTTCTAAGTACAATACCAATGCCACATTTTTTCCCTTTCTGATTTGTGAAACTYATTCTTTCCTCTGTCCCTGCCCAGGCTTCCTACCCCCTATGGGGAAAAGCCTATGCTTTTCCTTTCTCCTCTATTATGAGGTATGGTCTCTCTTGTATTTGTAGCTCTAAAGTTCACTGAGCTTTYGGGAAAGAAAACTACAGCTGTGGTGAAACAACATAGGTTAGTCCAGAGCTACTGCTGTCAATTCAATTCAGTTAAAACCTTTATTCTGAAGTAATAGTATACTTGCCCTAATTACAGGAAAATTAAAAATCAAATAAAATAAAACCACTACAACAAAAAACACCCTCAAAAGACCCTCAGACAAAAACAAAAACTAACATAACAAAAACCACAAAACAACAATATCTTGGGGAAATGCACTTAGAGAAARTCTTTTGCCAGGAATTTCACCAACTGCTTATGCTAGGTGGTTGCTTTTTAGAGGATTATAGCACAGTACAGCTCAACAGAAATTGCTAGACTTAAGTGATCTATATTGAAGCATCTCTGCTAACAACAGARCTGCACTAACATAATCCAAGTGAAGAGCTAGTTCTTCAAGTATACAGTTGCGTGGTATAACCCTCTTGTGTAACATACACCCTCTACATCTATTCAGTTCAGCTTTTGTGACACTTAATGTTTCAAATCTAGGGTAATTTTATTATATTATTTTGTTTGCTGTACTCCATAAAGTGTAAGACTAAATAAAGTGATGTTCAATTGGCAGTCATTTGCCAAGACCTTAGATAAAAGCACACCAAGGAAGAAATGCTGTAATTGAATATTCAGTCTCATATTTGGTCTGTCTTGAAGTATGCTGCATTACAGTTCTTGTAACATTATCAGTACTTAAATTCTTTTGTAAGCCAAAATTACACACYTGTACAATGCACCTTTCTAAACACCTTCTTTTTGTTGCAACTAAATGTAGGTACTGCTATMAATCATTCCTGATTTGGGTTCCACATTTTAATTTTCTTGTAGTCTTCTCATTTATATTTTATAAAGCCATTCCTATTTCTATTCTCATATTAAGCATATTACCTTCTCYCTATACATCTTTTCTGCAACATCTATTGCTACAAAACCCTCTACTTCCTTAAATCTGGCTACAAAGAGGAAAAAAAGAAAGGAAAGAAGATTCCTCTGGAAAATTAAGTTATCCTAAATCACTATTAGATTAATGAATTCTTTTAAATTTTGCCTTTAGGCAAAACAAAAAAGAAAGCTAAAGGAAGAAGTTTAGAAACAGACCTATGCAAAATAATCTCTAAAGTCAAACAGAATTTTGTYGGATTAATAGCTCCATGATTTAGTGTATTTGTATATTTTCTACTCTTTWGTTGACTAAAAGTGTATTACTATGCAGTATTTCAGTATTTCCGAAGTTAGGTATTCATATATTCAAACATAATTGGAAGTTCTCAAAAATGYTAAAAATCTTTAGAAGTCATAATGATCACATGAAATCCTTTAAAAGAGGCTACTTGTTCCTAAGGCATAAAAGTTAAATTTGAGCATTTAACTTTAGACATCCAGTGTTAGGAGTTTTGAAGGGTAGAAATTACAGTAAACTTCACAGAGAAGACATACTTGTGTATAAATATATTAAYGATCTCACAAAAACCATTGCAGTCAATGTGTGGTTTGCCACTCTTCATATTCAGAAACATAGCTGAAAGCAATTCAGAAGAGTTTAACTGCAAAATGTGAGAAAGGGTGAAGACTCTAGTCCTTGCTAACAAATGGCATAAGCATAGCATGACTCAAGAAACAATATCTAACACACAAATCCTGGAAGGTTTTTATTAAAGACTCAAAATTAAATACATAGAATCTTTGCTTCTGAATGGTATGAACCGGATGAATTTTTGCAGTCACCTGTAAATTAGAAGCAGAATTTGAAATCTTGCATTGCAGTGGCCAGGTTGATGCAATTCTACTGCCCAGTTTAGAAAAACTGTTTAGGAAGCACAAACTCTACAAAAAAAAAACCCATATTCCATTCACTGCCACTATAGTTTTAGAGTCACTTTAAGATAAATAGTGCTGTGATAAGAGGAAAAAAAGCATTAGCACTAGCATTTCAGTAAAACTATTCCATTCTGAGAAGTTCTGCAGAAATCACACTATTCCGGTGATATTTAATTGTAACATAAAAATTAAACACCATTTACTTGGTATAAAATTGGGAAAGTATGTAAATTAAGTAAGTTTCAATTCATGTCTTCTTACTCACATCTGTTGGCAGTTTAAATAGTTTTAGTGTCATTAATTGTTATAAAAGTGCAAGATTTGCTGTATGCTTGCCACTTAGGACCAAAGGCACAAAAGTCTAATTGAACTAAGTAATTAGTAATTTGTCATTTCCTATTGTCAGCAATTACTTTCCATTAGAAATCCTCACTGAAAATTCTAATTTGAAGTGAGGTTTGCATTTTATTGCTGTCCATCCAAATTAGTTTAAAATTGACAGCTACATTTTCATTTAAAAACTTAAAGATATTAAATATGCTTGAAGACACTGAGACATATTCTACCATATGTGTAGTTGTGATTACATATCTGAACTCCGAATGAGAAGCAAAATCCAAAACATTTTTTTCTTAAATTACAAAGTCTGTACCAGCATTACATAGTGGGCCACATCAAACTCTTGCTTATGTGAATAGTGCCCTTAATTGGCAATTTAAACGGGTAACACAAACAGAGTATGACACAAAAAATTCTGTAAGGATTCTCTGGATTTCTTACTCACTTTTACACAAGGAATCAGAAATACATATTGAAAATTTCTATAAGAGCAACGGGAGTGAGTATTTTCATGCTTTGTCCTAGAGGGGTTTCCCTGTGGTTTTACTGCAAAAGATTTTTTTTGTCATTTTTCCGACTTTTTAAAGCAAACAGCAGTGTGCAGTTGTGGATGCTCATCGTGCAGCATGAGGCAGTGCTTGGGAGGGCAGGAGTGCTGCAGGTTCCTCAGAAATACACAGGGCTCATTAGCCATGAGGAGGTAAAGATTTATAATTAAGACATGTCAAATGGGTAAGCACCATTATTTCAGGGCTTGTAACACTGCCCAACAAGCAGCAGCTTGGTGCCTGGTGAAATGCTTCCGCTGCCCAGTAACCCAGTCCTGAAACTAGGGGACAACTTGATGTGCCAAGAGGCAAACTGGTTCAACTTTCTTGGCAGAAAGTCAAAAGCAATAATAGCACAAATTCATCATTGTCCCAGGGATCTTTTGTAAGCAAGTTACAAACCTGAACACAAAGAGCACAGAGGTTTATTTTTTTAATGTGAAAAATGCTCAGACTCTGAAATAAGATCATGCTTAGTTCCAGCTGACAAGYATTTCAACATAAAGCTAACAGTTTAGCAGAGGTTCGTACTAAATGGGCTCAGAAGATACCAGCCTCTCAAAGCAACAGAACATAAAAATATACGGTAAGTTTTCACCATAAAATGGGGGAGGGGATTTGATGTTTCATTTACAGATTTTAAAACTATTAGGATGAGAAGACAACAGAATTGCACAATTGTTTGTGTAATAATGGAACAGTTATAAAAAGTAATACTGAACCCATCTGCACTTCAGCTGCAGTACCATGGTATACTGCTGTCTTTCGTTACTTAGTTTATCTGATATGATGATTAAACTTTAAATCTTGCAATGGTTAAATAATTATTATACATTTCCTGAAAGGATACATCTCTTACTGAAGCTCTCCCTGATAACTGGCTAATACATGTTGCAGATTTCCACCACTCTAGATTAAGTGCACATTAATTACTGTTAATTTGGAACATAATCCCTATGAAGACACATACCCCTATGCTTACACAAAGTTCATCACAATTAATGCTGTGATAGACAAAAGTGAAGACTTCTAATGGTTTGTCACTAATAAATAACAGGGATTGTCTGCAACACTTTCATAGCTGGAGTAGACTGTACCAGGCAATCTCAAACAGACAGTATCATAGGCCTCTTTTGTTAAACTGATTGAATAG